>NC_060271.1:3612743-3709931 GCF_021613505.1 Equus quagga | reverse complement strand
CTGATATTTCCTTCTTGGTTTTATATAGATATATATAAACACATTTGTGTATATATACACACACACACATATTTCCTTCTTAGAGATATATATATATGAAGAATATATGAAGATATGAAGAAGCCTGTGTGTGTGTGTATGTATCCGTGTGTCATCCTTTATGTCTTCCTCTCCCAAAATGCTGGGCTTCCCAAGGCTAATTAGACTTTTTTTTAGCTATTAATATTACCTTGGTGATTGCACTGCTCAGGGGTTTCATGCTGATGATTCTTTCACTGACGATGACGTCCAATTATGAAACTCCAACCTGAAGTGTGCAGTCAACTGACTACTGGACATTTCTACTTAATCAATGTGTCCAAAAAGGAATTCTAATACCTTCACCCCAAACCTGGCTTTCCTCCTGTGCTCCTTAATTTGCTACGTGGTATCACTAGTGACGTAAAATTCTGGAGGTAATTTTTATCCCTCTCTGTCCCTCGCTGTAACATCACATTAGCCTGCAAGTGCCATCCACATCTCTTTTCCCCATCTTCTCTGCCTCTGCTTGAGTTCAGACCTTCACTGTGTCTCCCATGGATTACTGCCATCATTTCTTAATTAGTTTTCCTGCCTCCAGTATTAGATTCTTCTAATATATTCATCACATCAAAGTAATCTTTCTCAAACAAAAATCTATCAGTGCATTTCTACCATTTATTAAGCACTCACTATGTGTCAGTTATCATGCTAAATTCTTTACATTGTCTTTTTTGAGCTTCACTACAACTCTGTGAAGGAAATATTGATATTCATATTTTCAGAAGGAAAAACTACCATGAAACTAACAAATGGGAAAATCAGCAATTAAACCCAAGCTGTGTGCTTTATGTCCATTCACTGATACGCTTCTCCATAACCCAGAAGATCAATCCAAACTCCTGAGCGACGCGGGCTCGGCGAGCCGAGTCGTCGAAAGAAAGATTTCTTGGACTCTCAGGGTCTGGTAGTAGTGCTCCTTTATTCAGAGAATAGCATGGGGACAGGACCCATGGGCAGGGAAGAGCTGCAGGCAGGGGGCAGGACCCACGGGCAGTAACAGCTGCAATGTGTTGAGGGTTAGAGCTAAATTTATAAGGCATAGGTATATGAGTTATCTCTTTACAGGACAAAGGAAAGGTGATGTAAAAAAAAAAGTTGTGAAAGTGGTATCAGTGTGGGTGGGGCCTGGTTTTTGGGTGGTCCTATAACTTTAGATAAGAATCAGATCAGATCAGGTCAGGACGTCTACGCTACCTGGAGGATGATATAGATTGGTAGGTAGGGCAGGAGGCCTTGGACTTCTCTCCCTAGGGCAGCCTTGATCCTCATCACTTAGCATGCCACCTCCCCAGAAACCCATCTCTTATCTTAGTTTCTCACTGCCTTTATATGAAATCTTTACCCTTCCCTCTCCCTCCCCAACCTTCACACCTGGAGAATTAACCATTCTTTCTTCTACACTCCCACTAAACTCTGTAGAGACTTCTCTCAGAGCACACCAGTCCAATTCTGTCACGTGTAATTTCCTTCCTACAAGACTGTGTGTGAGCTTCTTGGGGTCATCTTTGTCTCCAAGTGCTTTTCAAGTACTCCCAATGACCTAACACCACCTTTGACATATAGTACATCGGTTGGCAAACGATAGCAAACCATGGGCTAAATATGGCTTTTCAATTGTTTTTGTAAATAAAGTTTTATTGGAACAATGCCACTTCTAGTCATTTACATATTATCTATGGCTACTTTCATGCTGCAGTGCCAGAGTGGAGTAGTTGCAACCAAGACTGTATGACTCACATCCTAAAATGTTTACTGTCTGGCCCTTTACAGAAAAACTTTATCAGCTTCTGACATAGTAGATGCGTAATTAATGTTGGGGAAATCAAAGAATGCATGTAAGATTGGCTGAATGAATCTATGAGTGATTGAATCATTATTAAGTACATTTTGGCAATGGAACGTAAGAAATAAGAAAACTTGGATTTAAGCAAGCATTTCCTAGCGATTACCAATGATCTTGTTTTAACCGTAGTCCCCTGAGATGAACAGAATAAGTGGTATTCCCCACTCCTTTTCTAGAATGAAGTAGAGGCTCATGGAAGTAAAGTCATGAGCTAATGGTCAAATGACTAGCTCAGGCTGGAATCAGGATTTAAACTCAGTCATTTATGGGAAGCCAGAAGACTTGGGAGCCCACTGGGTCTTAAAGATGAGTCTTCTGGGGCACAGAGCAGGGTATCAAAGGATGGGAGCAGATCCAGAGGGGCAAGGGAAAATACCTGACATTAATAATGATGACTCCACCTAACTTCTCAGAGTTGCTATGAATGGGTACGTCATTTACAAATTACTTAGAAAACAAAGCATTGAGTGTTTCAGAGATAACAAAGGACTCTTCTTATCTTGCTTATTTCACTATTTCATCAACCTATAAGATAAGAATTCTTCACAAAGAAATACATAATTAAGCTCAGAAAGGTTAAGTTTCACTCAATTGATGGCGTTCAAACTCTGATCTCTCCAGCTCTAAAATCCTTGCTCTTTTCACTGTTCCAGGTGAACACTTTACACATGAACACATTGGCTGTAGTTTGAAGGAAGGCCTTATTTCCAGAAACTTTAGCACTTTCTGCACATCTTTTTGTGCCCTACTATCCTGGCAGCACATTTATATGCAGGCAAGTTTTATCAGGCACTTTTGACAAGATTTGAGCTTTATATTTACCCCCGCTGACCTCGCTGGGACAGATCTGGATTTGTTTGGAAGCCCTCCCAATGACTAGAGCTGGCCCGTCTATTTGGACAGAGGGTGTGGAGGCTTCCTAGCCACATCACACCCGCCTTGATAAGGAGACCGGATGCCACAGGACCTTCCAACATTTGCCAAAGGACAGACTACCAGGAGGATCAAGAGAGGGTGGGTGTGCCTCGTGAATCGGGCAGAGCAGGCTAAACAAGCCTACACATTCCGACCTTTTCCTTCCTCTGGGTTTTTAATGAAAGCTCTTTCTACTCAAGAGCAAAAAGAGTCATGTGTTCATTCATTTGACATTCACTGAGCACCTACCCCAGGACAGGCCATGTGCTGGGCACAAGAGATGAAGAAGATAAAGGAAACACAGTTCTTCCTGCAAGGAGCCTGCAGTCTGATGAGCAAAACAAACATGTAAATAGACAAGAAAAATACAAGCTGATGAGCACTCTAATAACTTGGAACAAAGCCTCTCTCTGGGACTTGGAGAAGCCTCACAGAAAAGGAAACAGTGGAGCTGGGTTTTAAAAGGATAAGTAGGAATTTACCAAAAGAAAGATAGTACTTATAATAAAAATTCGGGTAATTAATTGACTACCTATCTTGAACCAAAAACTAGGCTAGGAACTTTCTATCCTTTGTCACTAATGCTCACTTCGATCACATTTTAGAAACAATGAAACTGGAGTTCCGAGAAGGAATACAGTGTGTCCAAATTCACACCGGCAGTAAATGGCAGAGCTTGGTCTGGGCCCAGGATTTCCTGGCTCTAAAAACTGCATTATTTTGATATTTCTATTTCAAGTAAGGGTCAGAGAGGCAGAATGATACATTCAGGGAAAAGTGATGTGTTCAGAGTAGTTGAATACAACCATGGAAAAAAGGAGCAATGAGCTCAGATTTTGAGAGGCCTCATATGTGTCATCCACTTAGATTTTTTTCCTTGTGATTACTGAGAAAAAGCCATAATCAAATTTCTAATTTAGAAATGTCATTCTAGCGGAAGTGAAGAGAAAATTTGGAGGCAGATGGAAGGCAAAGAGACCAATGGAAAAGCTGTTGCCTTCATCCAGACCAGAGACATTTGAGACCTGAATGAAGAATGTATTTAATGAGATTAGAGTTTGCAAAATCATTGTGAACGGGAGCAACGTTCTGAAATGGGTCCCCCAATAAAACATGAGTGTGCTTTCGTAGAAAAGCCCTTTGAGGTCATCTGCATTTTGCAGTTGGAATTGAGGCCCAGAGAGAGGACAAGGAAGGGCACAGAGGGTGTCAGCCCAGAGCTCAAGCCCATCTCCTGACCTAGACAGAGTCCAGTGCCCTTTCTGCCCTTCCTGCCAGCCTTTCACAGATGCTATAACCCAGGCCTTCGCCACCACATCACTGGACGTTCCCTCTTGTGGGTTGCCGCTATTTCTCTTTCCTCCCAAGTTATCCTGGAGTATCTCCCAGCACATGGACAAGATCCAGCCAACTAGGAATGCTGGCAGGAGGAAGCCCCTGACAATGAGCAAATATCAGGGAAATCCCCCAGTGATTCCCCTAATGAGCTGGGGGAAAGCACACCTTCCCAGAGCTCACACTTCAATGAGCAGGCGGAGTGTCTAAGCAGGATCAGGTGATGAGGAAAAGCAGGATGCTGGGGCCTGCAATTCCCCTGGCAGGCTTCAAAGCGGAAGCCCAAGTGCAGTCATTATTAGGAATATCACCTACCTTCCTCCGCTTGCCAACAGCGGGTGAGGGGAAGAAGGAACACTGTGCAGAGACACTCCCTCACCAGAGGCTGTGGCTGTTCAAGCCCCTGCTCTGTGTTATACAATGACCACACAGACTCCAACATCCAGCACAGACCTCTGCTGACCTCCCACAGCTGCCTGTCCCGCCTCCCAGGAGCCTCTGTCAGCTGACTTGCATTTCCTCTAGCCGACCCATGAACTCTCCAACCCTCAGCACACAGAGGGCCGACATTATCCCTAATCCTGCCTAGCCCCCTCTTCTGAAAGGGACACCAGCAGCAGGGAGAGCACAGCCTACAGACCAATAATGGGTGCCCTTCCCCAACTGGCAATGATCCCAAGAGCTGTGTTCTCACAGGAGAGAGACTGTGTCTACACTGGGTGGCCAAGTGAGTGGGCCTGGTGAAGAACAGAGGAAGAAGTATAAAGGTACAATTAAAAGGGACCAGACAACAGGGAAGTCTGGAGAACTTTTAGGAACAGGGTATAAGCCTATAAGGGATTTATATGTCTTCTCAGTGCCAGCTTATTTGAGTGAGGCAGCTTCTTCTCAAGAGGCCAAGGAAGGGAACAAGGCTCCCTTTCTGGTGTTCTCTATCACAGCTTACCACCAAGAACCTTCCATGAGAGCCAGCCGAAAATGTTCTAGCCAGTTCCACCTCCCTGCCTTTGGTCATTTCCCTTTCCTGCCTGGCATCCTTTCTGAGCATTCCCTTAACTCCTACCCATGGCTAATGTTCCAGCTCATTTCACACCTTCTCTCCCATAAAGCTTTGCTGCCTTAGCTTGGATTCACCAGAAAACAAGAGCCTGAGTCAGAGAGCTGAATGTCAGCAGTTTATTTGAGATTGACCCCAGGGAGCAGCAGTGAGGAGGGTGATGAGTGAAACAGGGAGGGAAAAACCAACATAAGGTGCATTGTCAAGGTCAGCATTGCCGGACCTCCTGAAAAGTGTACCGCATGCCTCCCAGAATTATCCATCAGCTAGGTAGAAGACTGGGGTGCTTTTCTACCAGCTTCCCCCCTACCTCCTCGTCCTCATCCCTGTCCCTGGATGAGGGTTGCCCCGGAGCATTGTCTTAGTCTAATCAACTTCCCTTAGAAGCAGGCCCTGAGACAAGGAGTCAAGTGAAAGTCATGTGATGTGAGATGACGCGAGGAAGTACCTGTAGGACTGTGGGAAACTAGTACTGGGAGGGAAGGAAGCCAATGAAAGCGTGTTAGCAAGCAAGCTGTCTCTGTGGGCAACTGGAGCTTAGTCCCGTTGGGGAATTCTGGGAGCCAGTGCGGAAACATGCCTTAGAGTTATCCCTGCAGAGAGGAGAGGGCTCTGGAGGGTCTTTCTCCACACCTTCCTTCCTTCAGTCATTTTTTGAGGTTTGAAGCCTGTCCCTGGGTTGGGGTGAGAGTTGAAAGCCCTGGCACTTCCAGCATTCCCAGCACACAGAATGGGGTCTGGCCGTCGGAGAAAACCCACAAGCAAAGAATCATAGCTACTGGCTGTTGGAATTCAGGTCCCTACCAGCTAGGGGACATGGCTGTGGCCTCACCTCCAGGCTGTGCTTGCCAGCAGGCTGAAAGAGCTCCCAGAGGCTAGAAGGCCCTGAGGTCAGAAGCTGAAAGACAGGAATCCTGTCATAGGGAGGTGAGACTGAGCTGTCCACCATAACTCTGGTTGAAGCTGGAGGTGGGCCAATGGCAAATGGAGCACCAGTGGTGTGTCTCACAGTGTCACTTACTATGCCAAGCCACACGGACTTTCTTTTTCCTTCTTTTGAACGCCTGTCATCTTAGTAATCATTAGACACACATAGGCTGCCCTGTGCATATGTGTCAGTTGCATTCTTGAAAGTAGATTGCAAACTTTTGGGGGTCAGGTTCTGCAACATAGTCTCTTTATCTCCCTTAGTACTTAGCACAAAGCTTTGTACCTGAGTGTGACTTTGTTTCCTTTTAAAAAAAAATTGAGGCCTTCATGAACAAGCCCTCTCCCTTCCCTAGCTTTAAAGTTATCTTCTTATATATATACCAGGCCTTACATCTGTGATATCCGTCTTGAAAATAACAAGAAGGAGATTTCTCCTTTCCCTGATTAAGGTAAACTCATCTGCCCATGTCTTGACACTGCTGATTTTCCAAACCTTCTGGAAGCCTCACTCCTTCAGCCATCCTTTCTCTCATCCTTTCTGTTTGTATAGCAGATATTTGGGCTAAGTGGTGGTCCTGAAATCTGGGTCACTCTACTGTACTTATATTCTGCCTGAAGCCTCAGAGGAGCTCCCCTAAAGAAGACCTTAGGATAAAGTACGGGATCTGGAATGAGCCATCAGTTCTGGCTCACGCAGGGCAGCCCAAAGACTGGCATCCCGTGTGGCTTGGCAAAGGACTCCATTCTGCATGATCAATTGTGTAACATTAGCCGTGGAAATGGGGCACCTGCTTTCTCCTCCCCTTCAGTCCTGACAGGGTGAGGACAAACAAGAGGAGCTTGTGACACTGGAATGAGGCGTGGAAATGCCCTAGTCATGCCTGATACACGTACCGTCCTCAGCTTCTCCCCCTAATTCCAAGGTCTGCCATTTCCTAAGACTCAGCTTAGCCTTCAGAAAATGAATTGCTCCTTGTCAAAATCATGTGGATTCCTTTACACTATAGAACGCTCCTGTTGCCCTCCTTGGAATCGAAAGAATCAAGTGGTTCCAAAACTGGTATATGGATCTGAGAAGTACAGAAGTCTTTCTGACCTGCAAATCCTTTTGGAAACAAGATTGGAAATGAATGAATAACTGTACATAACTTTACAAAATTAATTCATGCATGGTATTTTTCTTGCCCCACTCCATCTTTATCCCTAATTCAGTTCCTATTTCCTTTCTTGCCACAGGTCCCACGTGAATGAGCTTGAAATATGTCCTTAAATACTCTTGTATACAAACTTGTGAAATAGGTAGTGTTGATTTGGATGCATATATGTCTTTAATTTACATAAATTATACGATATAAGTCTCATTCTGTTTCTCACTTTTGTCACTCAACAATAGGATTTTGGGGAGATGAGAAGACAGCGTTTGTTTTGTTTTGTTTAACCTTTTTTTTCTTTTGAAGCGTGTCACGCATACGAAAGAGGGCATGGAGTTTGAAAGTGTGCTATGTGGCATCCCTCCCTCCCCCACTAACGGAATCCTGGGAGCTAAACTTTATGTTCGTCATTTTCTTTCTGTTGTTGTTTTATTTCTGTGCAACATTCTGCTTATTTGCTTGGTTTTACCCTTTATATAAATGAATCATACAGAATATATTCCCTGTGACTTGCTCTTTTAGTTCAACATTATTTTTTTGTGGTTTGTTCATGTTGACGGTGTAGCTGTGGTTTATTCTTTCCATTGCTGTAGAATATAATGTATGACTATACAATAATTTTATCTATTATAATGTTTATAGATAATGTGCATCTGTCTACCATAAGTGGTCCTTTGCATTGGCTGTTGCTGGTGGTGGTGCTCTTCTGAAAAATGCTGTTATGAACATTCTAACCATGTTTCCATGTGCAATTGGGCAGGAGTTCCTCTGTGGAATGTGTCTAGGACTGAAGTTGCTGAATCACAGGGTACAGACACACTCCTGTTCTAAGTAACGCCAAACTGCTTTCCAAGATTATTACAGTCTCACAGTCTCTTCCACAGGTATGATAGTTCCCTTTCTCCACATCCTAGGCAACACTTACATTGTCAAACTTCTTATCATTATCAATCTGGAGGGCATGAAAACATACCCACTTTACTCTTGTTGTGCGTTCCATAATTGCCAATAAGCTTGAGCATCTTTTTATAACTTTATGGGACATTCATCTTTTCTCCTGTGTAAAATCCCTATTTTCATTTTTGCCCATTTGCCCCTTACATTGTTCATCTTTCTCTTACGAATTTACAGGAGTTTTAAAAGAAGCATATTCTGGATACTAATCCTTTGCCATGTATATGCATTCCAAATATCTTCTCCCAGTTTTAAGCTTTAATTTTACCTCTGTTTATGGTATCTTTTGGTAAATATAAGTATCCTTTTTTTTTTTTCTGGTAAGGAAGATTGGCCCTGAGCTAACATCTGTTGCCAGTCTTCCTCTTTTCACTTGAGGAAGAGTGTCCCTGAGCTAACATCCATGCCAATCTTCCTCTATTTTGTATGTGGGATGCCACCATAGCATGGCTTGGTGAGCAGGGTGTATGTCCTTGCTTGAGATCCGAACCTGTGAATCCCAGGCTGCTGAAGCACAGTGCGTGAACTTAACCACTACGCCACCAGGCCAGCCCTGTAGAAGTATCTAATTTTAATGAGGCAGAATTTATCAATTGTGCAAGTGAGGCAACTTACATAAAAAATTCTTTTTTTCCTTGTGGTCATTATGATATTCTTCTACGTAAATCAAATTTTGAAATGGTACACCATCATGACCTTATTCATGTCATTTGCCTTCTCTGAACTTTCATTTGAAACTTGTGTCTTGGGAATTTATGAGGGTTACATGTGATAAGTTTGTATGAAAGATTTTAGCAAAGTACTTCACATGTATTTGGCACTCAAAATGTGTAAGTTCATCCATTGGAATAGTCTTAGTTCTATATTTCACAGATGCCGGATTTTTGCAAATTATTTCATTTTTATACAGTGAATATTTAGTATGTGTTAGTTATATACTGGACATTTTGTTAAATGTTTTATTGTTTACAAAAACCCTGTGAAATAACAATATTATCATCACCATTGGACAGATGAGGTTACTGGGGCTCAGAGAATAAGTGATTTGCCTTGGGCACAGCCACTAAGTGGCAGAGCCATTATTATATTTCCTATCTGCCTTTCTACCTAGACCGTGAAACACTTTAAGGAAGGATTTGTGTTCAGAGAATGGCAAGAACCCTGTAGCATTGGAAAATAAGTTATATCTATAACTGGGTATTTAGGGGTGTGGCAGAGGTGAAAAAGTAAAGGTGGTCTACATACTCTATCACTTTTCACTTAGCACAACACATGACACGATTTGCCCGTCTCCTTCTTCCATTCCCCGAGACCGGACTCAGAGTCTCTTAAAATCACCCATTCCCCTAAGTGACTGCTTTGAGCCTACAACCCTCCTGATTTGCATCATAAAGACAGTGCCCATAATTTAACCAACCATATCACTCTTCTCCGAGGAATTCCACATCAAGCGGAACATGGCTCCAGCCACAATGTAACCGGACTCTAGTGATTATCTTCCTGTCAGAATCTTGAGTCGCCCAGGACACACGTGTCTACGGGGTCTAAAGCTCTGTTTGTTTGCCTCTCAGACAGATGTTGAAACAGGATCTCCTACCACCAGTCAAACTGCCCAGACGACCAAGCAACTCAGTAACCACTTGCTAATGCTAACACTCTTTTGGCATTCAGTTTCCCACCAGATGAATTATAGCATGGTGTACACTGGGTTCATTCAAGTCACTGAATGTTAGACCTGGAAGGACCTTAGCAATCATCTAGACACTTCCCGTATTATAGCAGGAAGAGAACAACATTCAAAGACTGAATTCATAGGAGTATATGCCTTTATATTAAATGTGCATTCTTAGCTGAAGGACATTATGTGACTGATCCTTATCTATAAAAGGACGATTAAAAAACAGTACCCACCCTTCCTACATTATAGGGCTATTGTGAGAATCAAATCAAATAATACATGTTTCTATGATGATCTGCTCTAATCCAAGGATAAAGTTACGCGTGTTGAAGAAAACCAAATACAAACATTTGTTGGGTTAGTTAAAGCTTTTTAAAATTCAATTTTAAGTAAATTATCTTGTAAAATACATAACTAAATATTAGAGATTTGGACCTTTTATTTTCTTTGTGCTCAGAGAAACACTATAAAGCAAGTATACAAAGCATGCAGCAGATTCCCCAAAGAAAAGGTCAGTTACTCTCATTTTTAGGTTGTGTCTACACAGAGCATAGACGCTATTATTCTGCTCCACCCATGCCTGTGGAAAACACTACTAATTAACAATAGTTCTCTTTCGAATGAGCATCTACATGACTTCAGAATCTTACTCAGCAAAGCATTTCAGGAAGTCACCAGCAATTATTTCTTGAAATTAGGTTTTTGATATTGTTGAGAAACTGAGTTCCAAGCTATCCTCTATGATACATTCCTGTAACACAGTTTGTTTCAGTGATCCTTGCTACCTGACTTACAACCTCGAAACAGTGGCAGCTGATTTTGTGGGTTGGCTTGAGGGATCCTCAGATGGCTTTGCCTAGACTTGCTCGTGCAACTTCATTCAGCTAGAGATCTGGCTGGGCTGGAAGGTCCAAGGGGGCCTCATTTACAAGACTGGCAGCTGTGCTGCTACAGGTTGGAGTGCCTCAGTTCTTCATGTCGCCTCTCAACCTCTAGAAGACTAGACTGCCTTTCCCTAGATGACATCCCAGGGCAGCATTCTAAAAGGGCAAAGGCAGAAGCAGCGAGGGCTTGCAAGGCTTAGCTTCCGAAGTCTCATAACCACTTCTGCCATATTTTCTATTGGTAAAAGCAAGTCACTAGGGTACCCAGATTCAACAGCACGCACACACACCTATATACATATATACGCAAATATAAACCCGCCTCTAGATGGGAGGAGCAGCAAAGCCACATTGCAAAACGGACATACATACTGAGATGGGAGAAATTGGTGGCCATTAAACTATAAGAGTCTGCCTTCTTGCCATAAATCATTCATGTTCCTCCTACATGTAAAACGTGGTCTCCTCCAAACTAAGATCTCCAAAAGTCTCATCCTAATTGTTTTAGTTATCTATTGCTTCATAACAAATTATCCCAAAACTTAGGTGCCTAAAACAACAATACGCATTTATAATCTCACATAATTGCATGGTCAAAAATTCAGGAGGTTAATTGGATACTTCTCTCTCAGGGTCTTTCATATGGTATCAGTCAAAATGTCAGCCAGCGTTGTAGTCATTTAAAGGCTTGAATGGGATCGGAGGATCTGCTTTCAAGATGGTCCACTCAGATACCTGTGGACAAGAGGCTTCAGTTTCTCACGACATAGACCTCTCCATAAGGCTGCTTAAGTGATCTCACAGTATGGAAGTCGGCTTTCCCCAGTGTGAGTGAGAAAAGAGAAAATAATGAAAAACCTTAGTGTCATTTGTAACCTTGCCTTGGAAGATATACATGGTTATTTCTGTATTGTCTTATTTATTACCCAGACCATCCCCGTTCAGTATGGGAGGCGACCATGCAGGATCATCAGGGGCCATTTTGGAGGCTACCATGCCAATTATGGCATAAAACTTGAAGTCCAGAATTCCATGAGCCGCCTCAGTTTGGATGTGAATGAGTCTCCTTAGGTGTGGTTTTCAGATGGAGCAACTCTTGGACAGCAGCGACTTCAGAGACCTGTGAACTAAAAAAACAATATATCTTCCCCGGACATGCTCAGCATGCAACACTGAGATGTGGGAAAATGATGGACAATAGGCAATCTCATTCATGACAGGATAATAGGAATTATGTATTTGGCTTTCGGGGGTATGAAGTGAATGCTGAGAAGATTATTGGGAAACATACAAAGATTTTAAGAGAATTATATTGCCAATAGCATTGGTAACTTGAACTGAGAGAGGATAATAGGATAATGGTAGACACATTGGTCAAGGGGCCCGCCCGGTGGTGCAGTGGTTAATTTCTCACTTTCAACTTCGGTGGCCCGGGGTTCATGAGTTCAGATCCCAGGTGTGGACATGGCACCGCTTGGCAAGCCATGCTGTGGTAGGCGTCCCACATATAAAGTAGAGGAAGATGGGCACGATGTTAGCTCAGGGCTAGCCTTCCTCAGCAAAAAGAGGAAGATTGGCAGCAGATGTTAGCTCAGGGCTAATCGTCCTCCAAAAAAACAAAAAGAAAAAAAGAAGTTGGTGGTCAATTGCAATTCTGAAACCCAGATGTCGCATGCTGCCAGGCTCCCTACTCTAGGGATGGGAAATGTTCCTTGATTAGGGACAGATTCTTCTCCCTGGAAGTGGTCTCACTGGTCTCCTCAGCTCTTCATTCTACCTTCTGAGCTCTTGGTCTAGCTTTCTAAAAGCTTCTTTTTATAGAAGAAATGGCTCATATTTGTATCTGAGTAGCTTTCTCCAGAAGCTTGTGCTTCCTGCTTCCCACAAGCCTCTTTTTATTTGAGCTATCTCCATCTCTCTCAATTCAAGTTACCAATGCTATTGGCAATATAATTCTCTTAAAATCTTTGTATGTTTCCCAATAATCTTCTCAGCATTCACTTCATACCCCCAAAAGCCAAATCCATAATTCCTTTCCATGTAGACCGCTTTATACTTTAGAAAAATGAGGCTTCTTTGAGACAATGCCATTGAGATCATTTGAAGCCCCTTTTTCTAGCAAAGAGGACTAACTGAGCACTTTAAATCTTATGAGATCTTTACAAAAGTTATTACAGCCATACCCTTGATTTGATCTTTGTTCTGAAGCTGCCTTTTCACTTTTGTAATCTTTTGCTAGCTACAGAGACAGAAAATATAAAGCAGTTTAATTTTCCAACCCGTCAAGTTCTTGTTCTTTTATATTTTCTCCAAATTCTGCTTGCAAATGCTACAGTTCTCTCATTAGCTCATCTCTCGTCTCACTCTTTATTATATGCAGTTAAAGACACCATTTGGTATTTTATCCTTCTGCTTTAATCTCTCCTTAGCCAGATCCAACAAATTCATTGGGTACATTTTTATCTTCCAAGTTACTACAATTCTGCCACAACACTCCAAGGATTGCCCTTTGTTTCTTTGTCTCCAAACACTATTTCCCCTCTGCTCCTCTAGCCTCTCTTCTGTCTTCTCTTTCTAACCTCTACCCACCGCCTATTTCCAAAGCCAGTGCCACATAGTTGAGGTTTTTGTTACAGCAGCATCATGTTTGTAGTTACTGATTTGTTTCAGTTTTCTGTTGCTGCATGACAAACTGTCCAAAATTTAGTGGCTTAAAACAACAGTGATTTCTGATATCTCACAATTTCGTTTTATTGGGGTGGTTCCTTTGGTGGTTTTTGGAGAACTCCCTGTTTTGTCTGTTTTCACATTTTTTAATGTCACAACTTGGTGGGGGTTGCTTGCATCTAGTGGGTAGAGACCAGGGATGTTGGTAAACATGGTACAGTGCACAGGACAGCCCCCACAAAAACAAATTAGCCCAAAGTTGTCTATAGCGCTGAGGTTGAAAATCCTACGGTAAGTATTTTTATATGCATTATCTTCTATAATCTTCACAATAACCCTATTAGGTAGGTAAGATCATCATTATTTACAAAAGAGAAAAGTGAGGCTCAGTGAACAAGATCACACAATTCATAAAGGGCAGAGTTAGGGCTTAAACACGTGTGTCTGAGCTCTTAACCACTATACTATATAATCTGTATTGCACCTGGATTGTTGGTCTTCGTAAAATGTCAGGTTTTCCAAATATAAAAACCACACCAGGCAATAGCCTACACTCTCCACCAATGACTTCTTTCACTTTTTCCTTTCTATCATAGCTGCTTTTCCTAGAAAGTGAGCCTGAGACAAGGATTAAGTGCTAACACTTTATTTATATGGTACAATACTATGGCTGTAAAAGTGAGCAAAAGGGAAATGAGGCAGAAAAGGAAGGGAAATAACGCAAAGTGGTGGATTCCAGAAAGGCGTCTATATGAGGCAACTATATGAGATGTCTCCAAATGGGCTATTCAGGGGGGACATATTCCTTAGTTCAGTCTATTGGGGCAAGAAAGAGAGAGGAACTGTATTTGCCAGATCGCTCACATCTCCTGAGTTTCAGGGCTCTAAGTTTGTCTTCCAGGGACTTAACTCCCCCACACTCCCAGGGTCACCTTACTCAGCCCTTGCAGCAGCTGCTCAGGCAGTCAGATCTCATGCCTGAAGCTTGGGCTTCATCTGAGTTCAGAAGTGCTGTGAGACACAAATGCTTCTGGGTATGCTGTTGGCCGGCCTCAGGTAGCTTAACCCTGTGAGTCAGCACGGAGACGGACACCTGCGGCAGCTGGGATGGAGCACGTAAGCAGAGGTTCAAGAGACAAGTGAAGCCAAGGGAAACTGAGGCAGGACATAAGGTGTGTCTGATATAGTCTTCAACATGCTTCTCCATCACTGAAAGGAAACCTTCCCAGCTTGGATGAGCTAATGTATCAGTTGGGATTCATTCGGCTTTAGGAAGCAGACAACCCAAATCGAACTGACTAAAATACCAGGGAAAGAGGCAAAGTTATTGGCTCTCGTATCTTAAAGTTCAGAAGGTCAACAAGTTTCAGATTTGATTCAGTTCTGTGACTGCAGCTCCATTACCCCAAGTTTGACTCAGCCTTCCTCCATGAGCCAACTTTACACTCAGGCTATTAGTGAAATGGCTGTAGTAACTCAAGGCCTCTCATCCACGAGTGACCACATCCTAAGGAATAAATATCCAGAAGAAGAAATAAACTGTCTCTCCATTTGGTTTTCTCTTATAAATGAAGAAACTTTTCCTAAAGAGCCCTTCAGAAAACATCCCCTTGCAGTTCTCATTGCCCAAGTTGGGTGATGTGTCCATTCCTCAAAAGTCCCCATTACAGGGGCCTTATGCACATTGATGGTTGAGGCCAGGGTTCCTGGACCAATCTCTGTCAGAAAAGAGGCATCACTATGACCACTTGAACCAACCAGGGCCCACCTCCGACGTTGGGATAACCCCCAACTGCATGGCTACCACAGAAAGGAGGTGAGTGAAGAGGCAAACGTGATGTTAAAAGAAACTCACAATGTGTGCAAGAGACAGCCTGCAAAAGTCCGGAAAGAAACAAAGACCGAGCCACTTGCAGTTCTTACCAGACAATTGTCCTGAGGGCCTGACGCACTTCAGACAGAGTGTGTTCCGGACAAACTGTCCAGTTCTCTGTGGCTCTTTCTATTCCTCCCACCAGGGCCATCTCTCCCCATCCAAGCCCTGTCCCATGTTATCTCAAGCTAATCTCAAAATGAGACCTTCCCTGATGTTTCACGGCCAGAAAACATAGGCTACGGGAAAAGAAGGCTTTAGAATTAGTAGGGATCTTAGAAACTTAGATCAGAGCTTTTCACACTGCATACCGTGGGGTCCCAGAGGCTCTGGGGAGCGCTCTCAGATGGGAGGACAGAAGGGAGGAGCTAACGGTCGAGCTCTGGACACTCTGTCCTTCCCCGACCTGAGCACTGATTTGATTGAGTTTATTTTATTTTAATAATCAGATTTGAATTCATTTGTTTTACATAGGTACCTAGCTTGTTTCAAGATTAATTTTCCTTTGTAGAAACGATTTCTTGGGGTGAGGAGCTTACACATAAAACCTGCTTATTATAAAAGTGAAAAAACTGAAGTTCAGCGAGGGGTCTGAGGCGTGTAGTCAAGGCCATGGTGGTGATCTGACCCTCCTCCTCAGGACGGCTGTGCCATATTTGACAAGACCTATCCTGTGCCTGCGGAGCCTCTCTTCTCTAGAATCAGTGGCCTGAGCTCTTGCAAATCTCACTCACAGAGAGACATTCCAAGTCATCTCACCAAGCCATTGCTCAAATCCTTGTTAAAAACCACACTCAGAGTGTAGAGCCGAAAATGAACAGGGTGATTCAGACGAATCCGAGCAGCAGAGAGAACAGGCCCACTCGCCCCCGTCAGAACGCTGCACGCCTAGTAATGCAGCCAGGGGTCACTTAGCCGGTTGGCAGGCACAAAACACCATTGCTTCATGCTGTCCGTTAACACTCTTAAGACTCTTTGTCATAAGCTACTGCAAGGACTTTTCTCCCTGTTCTCATCCACTTGTTTACTTAGACCTTACTGCAAGACTTAACATTTTTTTCATTTATTCTAAGAATCCACAATTCTAAGTGGCCAACCCTGTCCATTTCTAGGTATTCCATGAGTGGACTGAGGATTTTAGGACAGGAGTAGCAAACTCAACTATCTATAGGGACTAGAAAAGGAGGGAGGGAGGTCACGGAAATAAGTGGGAGTGGCCAGGTACAATTCAGACCTGTGAGGGGGGGACCTCTGCGGAACTGGAAAACTCCACCCTCTCTAAAGGGACAGACTCTACTCAGCTCCAGCTCACCGTTACTATGCAAAAATCAAGCCCAGTGTCACTTGGTTGTCTGATTTCTCAAGAGAAGACAGAAATGTGAATGTTTACTGGAAATATCCAGTCTTTTAAAGTTGGCTGCTAATTCGCAAAGTCCTAATGCACTCTATAGGCCAAACAAAACACGTCTGCAGGCTAGATTCAGCCCAGGGAGTGCAAGTTTGCAAACGTTGCCCTGTGGAGGTGAGGGAGTTGGGCAGCCCTGGTTATTGAGACAAAAATATAAAATGAATCTGTATTATCTTGGATTTAATAGCATAATATTTATTTTTAATATTCCCCTGTTAATCATAGGCTTGAGCATTTTAAAGCTGGAAAGAATCTCAGAGATTACAGGGTTTAATTCTCTTGTTTTACAAAAGAAGGATCTGTGATCCAGAGAAGTGCCTTGGATTTTAATTAAATATATTCCAGTGAAATAAATAAAAAAGCAGATTCTTAGAAATGGAAGAAAGTGCACTGATCCCCCAGTCCAGAGTTTCTCAATCTCAGCAGTGTTGACATTTTGGATTGGGTAATTGCTCTTGGGGGGCTGTCCTGTGCATTGTAAGATGTTTAACAGCATCCCTGGCCTTTATCCACTAGATGCCAGTATCACCCCCATCAGTCATGTGGGACAAAATGGAGGCAAAAATGCATCCAGATATTGTCAGGTGTCCCTGGTTCACAAAATCACCACTGCCCTTGAAGACCACCCATTCTACAACCCCTTTGTCTTACGGAAGAAGAAACTAAAACTCCAAAAACTTACGCATTTTGCCAAGGTTACATGAGGAGTTTTGGCACGGGTTGTACCAAGACTCAGGTGTTGTAATTCCCAGAAAAGTGCTCTCTCCACCAAAGCCTGCAAAGCTGAGCCACCATTTTATCAGTAAGAGAGCTGCCTGAAACTGCATATTTTAAATTAACAGGCAACATGGCATAATGGTGAGGAGTACGGCTCTAAGATGAACAGATCCAGGCTTCCTTCTCAGCTCTTCTACTTGCTAACTTTGTGACGCTGACCAAATTAACCTCCCTGAGTGTTTGTTTCCTCATTTGAAAAATGGGTAGTTCTAAAAAATAAAGGTTATTTCAAAAAATGGTTGGTGAAATGTATATAGTGCTTGCCACATAATAGGGATTCAGTGAATGGAAGTTATTATTATTATTATTAATAATAATAATTGGACCTGGGGTCAGCACACTACAGCCCCTAAACCAAATCTGGCCTGCCTGTTTTTATATAGCCCGAAGGATGGGAATTATTATTATTATTATTATTATTATTTGGTGAGGGAAATTGGCTCTGAGCTAACATCCATTGTCAATCATCCTCTTTTTGCTTGAGGAAGACTGTCGCTGGGCTGACATCTGTGCCACTTCATCTACTTTGCATGTGGCATAGTCATGGCATAGTTTGATGAGAGGTGTGTAGGTCCATGCCGGGATCCGAACCCACAAACCCTGGGCCGCCAAAGCAGAGCATGTGAACTTAACTGCTATGCCCCTGGGCTGGCCCTGAGAGGGAATTATTTTGAGAGAGTTTAGAAGATGGCAGCATAGAAGGATCCTAAGCTTGCCTCCTCCCGTGGACACAACAAACCTACAACTACCTGTGGAACAATTTTTTCTAAGAGAGATTTGGAAACTGGTTGAAAAAAAACCTTCACAATGAGGGACAGCACAGGAAGGGGTGGGAGAGGCAGAGCACTGCTGAGGAAGAGTCCACAGCCTAGCCACAGTGCTTATGGTCAGGAGCAATCTCAAAGGCACAGAGCTGTTCCTGGAGGAGTCTGGGATTTGAGCTCCATATCAGGCACCCTTGTCCTTAGATCTAGCACAAGAGAGACCAGCCCCCAAAATACCTGGCTTTGAAAACTAACAAGGATTACACTCAGGAAAACTATAGAACTTCAGCGAAAGGAAAACCTGCTCTTAAAGGGCCCATACACACTCACTCAATCCAAAAACCAGCACAAAAATATCAGATAGAAAAGTGCGTTGTCTACTGGTAAGAGAGACTTACTAAGCTCAGAGTGCATCCTGGAGAGGCAGAAGGTGGTTAGGAGGTGGTTGCCCCCTCTCCCCGGGGACTGAGACACTGGTGGCAGCCGTTTCTGTGACCTAGTTCAGTTGTACTGACGCAGGCACTGGCACATGCCATTTTGGAATCCTTCCCATAGCCTGTTAGCTTGGGGGCCTGGCCAGCCCACTAGAGCACCCAAGGCAATCAAGCACAGCCATGCAGTGCAGGTAGCCTTACTCAGCATTCCGCCCTGCCCGCCAATGAGCCTTCAGCAAGTTTGGACCATTGGGCCTTGAACCAGCCACACAAGGGACCTGCCCCACCCACCAACACACCCACAGCTGTTGAGTCCCCCCAGGCCGTACAGCCAGCTTGCACCAGAGGCCAGCCCCACATAAGAGCAAGCAAGCAACAGCCAGTTACCATTCACCCCGCCATACTGTGAGCCTGCAGCAGTTGCACATCCACAGGCACAGCAACCAGCCACACCAGGGGCCTGTCCCACCCCCCAGTGAGCTCATAGCAGTAGTGCGCCACTGGATCCTGCAGCCAGCGAACCTCCAGTAGTTGTGCACCGTCAGGCCTCACAGCCAGCCATGCTGCAGGCTTGCCCCACCCAATAAGATGCCAGTGGCAGCCACATGTGGCCAGGCCTTGTAACCAGTTGGACAGGGGCCAGCTCAGCCTATCCATGCACCTGCTGTAATAACAGTCCTCCCACAACAGAAGGCCACATGCAGCCCACACAAGGGATACTCCTGGAGCATTTGGCACAGGTAACAACAGGGGGAAATGCGGCTGGGGCCCCGTAAGACATCTCCTACATAAGGCCACATTTCCAAGATCAGGAGACATAGCACATCTACCTAATACATAGAAATAAGCACAAAGAAGTAGGCAAAATAAGGAGACAAAGGAATGTGTTCCAAATAAAAGAATAAGACAAATCCTCAGAAAAAGAACTAAACAAAACAGAGATAAACAATCTGGCTGTTAAAGAATACAAAGTAGTGGTCATCAAGCTGATCACTGAACTCAGGAAAAGAAAAGATGAACACAATGAGAACTTCAACAGAGAATTAAAAAATATATAAAAGAACCAATCAAAGCTGAAGAATACAATAATGGAAATAAAAAATTTACTAGAGGGAATCAACAACAAAGCAAACTTTTCAGCAGAAATCTTACAGGCCAGAAGGGAGTGGCACATTATATTTGAAGTTCTGAAAGGAAAAAAACCTACAACCAAGAATACTCTACCCAGCAAGTTTATCATTCAGAATAGTAGAGAGATAAAGAGTTTTCCAGACAGGAAAAAACTAAAGATGTTCATCGCCACTAAACCAGTCTTACAAGAAATGTTGAAGAGACTTCTTTAAGTGGAAAAGAAAAGACCACAAATAGAAATAAGAAAATTATCCAAGAAAAAAACATCACTGGTAAAGGTAAACATATAGTAAAGGTAGTGTATCAATCACCTATAAAGCTACTATGATGGTCAAAAGACAAAAGTACTAAAATCATCTGTATCTACAGTAAGAGGTTAAAGGATACACAAAATTAAAAGTAAAAAATGATGTCAAAAACATTAAAACGGGGGGGTTAGTAAAAGTGTAGGGCTTTTAGTATGAGGTTAAACTTAAGAGACCATCAACTTAATATACACTATTATTTACATAGGTTGTTATATATGAACCTCACGGTAACCACAAACCAAAATCTATAATAAATACAAAAAAAGTAAAGAGAAAGAAACTCAAACATAACACTAAAGAAAGTAATCAAATCACAAGGGAAGAAAGAAGAAGAATTACAAGAAGAAAGGAACAGAGGAGAACTACGAAAACACCCAGAAAAAAAATAATAAAATGGCAATAAGTATAAACCTATCAATAATTACTTTGAATGTGAACAGACTAAATGCTGCAATAAAAGACATGGGTGTGGCTGAATGGATAAAAAACCATACCCATGTATATATATTTGTTCCATACAAGAGACACACTTCAGATCTAAAGACGCTCAGAGACTGAAAGAATGGAAAAAGATATTCCATGCAAAGAAAAATGAAAAGAAAGCTGGGGTAGCAATACTTATATCAGACTAAATAGACTTTAAAACAAAGACTGCAACAAGAGACAAAGAAGGGCACTACATAATGACAGAAGGAACAATCCAACAAGAGGATATAATACTTGTAAATATCTGTGGATTGAACATAGGAGCACCTAAATACACAAAGCAAATATTAAGAGACATAAAAGGAGAAATTGGCAGTAATACAATAATAGTAGGGGACGTTAACATCCCACTTAACATCAATGGGTAGACATCCAGACAGAAGATCAATAAGGAAACATTGGCCTTAAATGACACATTATACCAGATTAGATGTATACAGAACATTCCATGAAAACACTGCAGAGTACACGTTCTTTTCAAATGCATATGGAACAGGTTCCAGAATAGATCACATATTAGGCCACAGAACAAGTCTCAATAAATTTAAGAGGATTGAAATAATATCAAGCATCTCTTCTGACTGCATGGTATGAAAATAAAAATCAACTACAGGAAGAAAAGGGGAAAAGTCACAAATATGTGGAGATTAAACAAAATACCACTAAACAACTATTAGGTCAACAAAGAAATCAAAGGAAAAATTAAAAAAAATACCTTGAGACAAATTAAAATGAAAAAATGATATACCAAAATTTATGAAATACAGCAAAAGCAGTACTCAGAGGGAAGTTTATAGTAATACAGGCCTACCTCAAGAGACAAGAAAAATCTCAAATAAACCATCTAACATTGCACGTAAAGGAACTAGAAAAAGAACAAATGAAACCTAAAATCAGTACGAGGAAGAAAATAATAAAAATCAGAGTTGAAATAAATGAAATAGAGACTAAAAAGACAACAGAAAATATCAATGAAACTAGGAGCTGGTTCTTTGAAAAGATAAACAAAATTGTCGACCCTTCAGCTAGACTCATTCAGAAAAAAAGAGAGAAGTCACAAATTAATAAAATCAGAAATGAAAGAGGAGAAATTGCAGCAGATACCACAGAAATACAAAGGATTATAAGAAAATACTATGAAAAGCTATGTACCAACAAATTGGATAACGTAGAAGAAATGGATAAATTCTTAGAATCATATATCCTTCCAAAATTGAATCAAGAAGAAATAGAGAATGTGAATAGATGAATCACTAGTAAGGAGATTGAAACAGTTATCAAAAACCTCCCAAAAAACAAAAGTCCAGGACCAGACAGCCTCCCCAGCAAATTCTACCAAGCATTCAAAGAAGATTTAATATCTATCCTTCTCAAACTCTTCCGAAAAACTGAAGAGGAGGAGACACTTCCTAATTCATTTTATGAGGCCAACATTACCCTGATAGCAAAACAAGGGGACAACACAAAAAAAGAAAATTACAAGCCAATATTGCTGATGAACACAGATGAAAAATGCTCAACAAAATACTAGCAAATTAAATACACCAATACATTAAAAAGATCATACACTACAATCAAGTGGGATTTATTCCAGAGATGCAAGAATGGTTCAATATCCACAAATCAATCAATGTGATACACAACATTAACAAAATGAAGAATAAAAATCACATGATCATCTCAATAGATGCAGAGAAACATTCAACAAGATTCAGCATCCACTTATATAAAAACTCTAAATAAAATGGGTATAGAAGGAAATTACCTCTACATAATAAAGGCCATATATGACAAACCCACAGCTAATATCATACTGAATGGTGAAAAACTGAAGGCTATCCCTCTAAGAATGGGAACAAGATAGACGCCCACTTTCACCACTCTTATTCAACATAGTATTGGAAGTCCCAGCCAGAGCAATGAGGCAAGAAAAAGAAATAAAAGAAATCCAAATTGGAAAGGAAGAAGTAAAACTGTCACTATTTGCAGATGACATAATTTTATATACAGAAAACCCTAAAGAATCCACCAAAAAACCTTTAGAAATAAGAAACGAATACAGTACAGTTGAAGGGCCTAAAATCAACAGACAAAAATCAGTTTCGTTTCTATACACTGGCAATGAAATAGCAGAAATAGGAATCAAGAATATAATCCCATTTAAAATCAGAGCAAAAAGAATAAAATACCTAGGAATAAATCTGATCAATGAGGTGAAAGACCTATACACCGAAAACTATAAAACATTGTTGAAAGAAACTGAAAAGACACAAAGAAATGGAAAGATACTCTGTGCTCATGGATTAGAATAATTAACATAGTTAATTAACAGTTGAAATGTTCGTATTATCTAAAGCCATCTACAGATTCAAGGCAATCCCAATCAGAATCCTAATGACATTTTTCATGGAAATAGAACAAAGAATGCTAAATTTTATGTGGAACAACAAAAGACCCCAAATAGCCAAAGCAATCCTGAGAAAAAAAGAACAAAGCTGGAAGCATCACACTTCCTGATTTCAAAGTGTACTACAAAGCTATAGTAATCAAAACAGCATGGTACTAGCAGAAAAACAGACAGACAGATCAATGAAACAGAATTGAGAGCCCAGAAATCAACCCACACATCTATGGGCAGCTAATTTTTGACAGAGGAGCCAAGAACATACAATGGAGAAAGGAAAATCTCTTCAATAAATGGTGTTGGGAAAACTGGACAGCCACATGGAAAAGAAAGAAAGCAGACTGTTATCTTACACCATAGACAAAAATTGACTCAAAATGAATTAAAGACTCAAATTTAGGACCTGAAACTACATGCAGTATGCTCTTTGACATCAGTCTTAGCAGTATCTTTTTGAATCTGTTTATTCAGGCAAGGGAAACAATAGAAAAAATAAACAAATGGGACTACATCAAACTAAAAGCTTCTGCCTGGCAAAAGAAACCATCCACAAAATGAAAAGACAACCTACTAATTGGGAAAAGATATTTGCCAATCATACCTAATAAGAGGAGAATATCCAAAATATATAAAGAACTCATAGAATTCAACAACAACAACAAAAAACCTGATTTAAAAAATGGGCAGAAGATCCAAAGAGACACTTTTCCAAAGACGGTATACAGATGGCCAACAGATATACAGATTCAAAGATGTTTAACATCACTAATTACTAGGGAAACTACAAATCAAAACCACAATGAGATATCACCTAATGCCCATCAGAATGGCTGTTATTAAATAGACAAGAAATAAGAAGTGTTGGAGAGGATGTGGAGAAAAAAGAACCCTCCTACACTGCCGGTAGATGTAAAATGGTGCAGACACTATGGAAACAAAATGGATATTCCTCAAAAATTAAAAAGATATACCATATAACTCAGCTATTCCACATCTGAATATTCGTCCAAGAACACAAAACCACTAATTTGAAAAGATATATGCACTCCTATGTTCATTGCAGCATTATTCATAATAGCCAAGACTTGGAAGCAACCTAAGTGCCCAATGATGCATGAATGGTTAAAGAAGATGGGGTGCATATATATGTGATGGAATACTTCTCAGCCATAAAAAATGATCCCATTTTGCCATTTGCAACATGGATGGACCTTGAAGGTATTATGCTAAGCGAAACAAGTCAGACAGAGAAAAACAAATCCCGTATGATTTCACTCACATGTGGAAGATGAAACCACCACAAAAACAAGCACATAGATTCAGAGAATAGATTGGTGGTTCCCACAGGGTAAGGGGGTTGGGTGGAGGGCAAAAGGGTAAATGAGTATATTTGTATGGTGACAAATGTCAACTAGACTTTTGGTGGTGAACACAATGCAGTCTACACAGAAGTCGAAACATAATGATGTATATCTGAAATTTATATAATGGTATAAACCAATGTTATCTCAATAAAAAATTTAAAAAATAAAAGTTAAAAAACTGATTAAAGTGCATAACTATGTACTAAGAATTACTATTCTGTTAATGTTTAGATTATATCTTTAATATTTAGATAATCATTGTAAAGAAAATTTTTTAATGTTTAATGTCACAAATATGTCTTTTAGGAAAACATGTTTCGAAATAGTTTTTGAATAGAAATATGTTATAGATCTACCAAAACAGAATAATTTGCCAATCAATAATTCAAAAAATAATTAGAAAAGAATTATTTTTATATTTTTAAATAGTTTTTAAAAGATCAAAAAACAATTGCTGTTTTGCAATACATGAAATAGTGTCCATAAATAAAGTTTTATTGGAAAACAACCATGCTTATTCATTTACAGACAGTCTATGGCTGTTTTCACACTACAACGGCAGAGCTGAGTAGTTGCAACCTAGATCATATGGCTGGCAGAGGCTAAAATATTTACTGGCCCTTGACAGAAAAACATTGCTGATCTCTTAACTGGACCTTTGATCTGCAAGGAGAAAACAGGCAGCCATAATTTGCACAGAGCCCTCTGGTGTACAGGAGGAAATATAGCAAACTAACTCGTTCCTTTGGATGCCCCCTGGCAGTTCCAGCACCTCTAACCATTGTATTTTTTCTTCTTCTTCTTATCCCCAAGGCACCTCCCCGAAATAGTTGTATATTCTAGTTGTGAGTGCCTCTGGTTGTGCTAACCATTGTATTTCAGTCTGCTCACTTAAGACGTTTCTCAACATCCGTGTGCGCCTAGTATTTTCAGAAATAGTCATCCAGGGGATGTGAAAAACCTTTACTTTTTATAGACGTCCTCTCTTGAATAAATCTCATTGTAGACTTGGTACTTGAAGATGTTTTTCAAAATCTGGGATATTTATCAAAAAGAAAGGAAATGGTTTGCTCAGTATTAAGCCAACCACATATTTTAAGCATTGCATGATTTGGACAAGACAATAAAGAGGGATATCCGGGAAAAAGGAAAAATAGATAAGAACTGTCTGCCAAGACTAAAATTTAAGAGATGTTGTCCTATCACTTTTTTTTTTTTTGTAATGCCTTGAGCATCTTGGTTGTGATTTAATCTGACTATAGGCTAAGATTGTAAAAGTCAGGATACCTGTGCAGCCCTAGCCTTGCCACTAACTAGATTTGTGGTCTCCCAAATTGTTTTTCAACTCAATACAATATGTGTATCGATTGTCCAACATGTGCCCGATGCCGTGCTGAACATCGGAAGTGCAGAGATAAGTCAGGCATGGTCTTTCCCCTAAAAATTTCACCGAGGGTCTAGTTAAGTCATTGAACTTCTTTGAGGGGCAATTTTCTCGTCTGTAAGAATGGGGCATGGAACTAAATATTTCATCCCCTCGAGAAACTTACTGAGTTCCTTTGTCTTACCATACTCTGTAGATAACAAGGAATGAAAATAAGGCTGTATCACTATAATCATTCAATTATAAAGCATGCCTAGTCACTGCCCTGTGAAATAGTTCACAGGTAACTGTAATACAATATAATAAATGCAATATAGATGTATGAAGCATGTGAAAGGAAGCCGCTGATTTTTCCTGAATGAGGAAAGAGACTTCTCAGGATAAGTAACATTAGGGTAAGTCTTAAATGATGAGTTAAATTGAAGACATGGTATGTTGTGAGCTCCCATCACTGAGAAGGGATAAAGCCAGACCAAAACAAAGTTAGGATCTGGGGAAGAGGACTGAGGCCAACATAGTCAGCCCTTGCCCCATTAGAACTAGCGGTTCCAAGCCAAGTCCCAGGGAGATAGGCAAGATTCAGTCTAATCCAGTCCAAGACCAGGGAGAAACTGATACAAAGAAATGAGGCAAAGCATGTTATTCAGGCTTCAGGGCATTTACTGTTCTTGGTTGCACACGTAGACTAAAAAGATTCATCCTAAGGAGGTGATGGAAGTCAGGCACAAGGTATCCCAGGGGAAGGGGCTGATGAGTATCAGGATGGAGTCAGGCCAACAGCCAACTGCTCAGTTTTTAGGATTTCTCTCTGGACCAATAGGACAGAAATGAGCATTCTGGCTCAGAATCAAGAGGCAGCAACACCATGCTCATGGGTGTCTGGAATAAGGGATGCACCTGAAAGCTACAGATTATTCCCAGACCTCATGTACACATGGCCAGGGAGCTTTTCATGGCTTGTCAGTCCTGGGGGATCACGGTCTTGCCAGCGTGCTCAGGGAAGGCAGGACTGGTCTCAAAGACAGAGAAGGATGAGATGGCTTTGTAAATGGAAGTACAACACGTACAAAGGCACAAAGATGCACTTCTAACTCTCAGACAATCCAAACACTCTTTCTTACCCTCCAAGTTGCCATCTGCAAATGTATCTGCGATGCCAATGAGAAAAGTCCCACAGTGACTCTCCATGTAATGAGTCCTGAGTAATTTGGTGAGAGATGTAGGATTCATACACATTGCTTAATGCTGTTCTGATTAAACTTAATTAAATTCCAAACTTTCAATCTCATTACACAAGGCACAGCATAGATTCAGACCTGTCTTCCTCAGGAAGGACCCCAAGGACCCCTCGATATTCAGACCCTTGAGGACTCCAGAAATTTTGGATGCTTCTGCCTGGCTTCATGACCACATCTTCCCCCTGTTTCCCATTACAACATCACTCCACTTACTCCTCCATTTCCAAGGGTCCCCCGTAAAGGCCTGTCCCACTGTGGCCTGTGCAGAGCACACCTGGCCACAGCTAGTTGTTGACCCCTGCCCCCACCCAACCACTTCTCATGAGACCCAGCTTTGACTAAGTTCTCCAGTGTGCTGTGCCAAAGCCTTCCTCTCTACCTGCCCCCACACCCAGCCTCCAATCCATTCCTAGGCCACAGTGCGCTCAGGGGAAATTCAATCCATATGTTTCCTTTTCTTCCTACAGAACGCATCCAGCCATTGTTTAAAGAGGGAGGCAACAGCCAAGAAGAGCCATGTGAGGCCTCTCTTGGCCTTCCAATCCTTCATCAGGGATCAGGGAAACAAGGACTTTGCCAAGAGCAAACCTGAAACATCCCTTTGGGTTTGATTCAAAGCCTGCAAGTCACGTTTCCACACGCACTTCCCTAGGACCGAGGATGCAAGCGACAGTTGAAGGGGTCTCTTGGACGTGAAGAGACACTAACAGCTGCCACCGCCACTGACCCAGCTCTGGCGTGTGTGTGAGGGGAAGCAGTTTGCAGGGGGCTGTTTTACGTTATTTCCTTCCAAAGCTGACATTTGCCCTCTCTGAGAGTATAAACTCTGCCTAATTATAAGCACAACTACCACAGAATCAATGATTTTAGAGTTCAAAGGAAACTGAGGTATCTGTCAGGTGTCTTAATCATCTTTTTTTAAAATAAGAGAAAGCTTAGGCTCAGAGAGGGCAAGGGACTTGTCTAAGGTCAAACAGTTGGTCAGTGTTTGATGAAGAAACCAGAACTTCTGATTCAGACCTTTGGACTCAGTGCTTTGTGCCTGACCTCACACGGATGCTAAGTGCCCCATATGGAGAGGACACATCTCCATGCTTTAATCTTCCTGGCTTATTCTGGACCAGTCCTTTTTAGAGTTTTCTCTACTCACTTTATCTACTTTTCTTGTTTGTCTTTGGGGGGAGGGCAATTCTTTGAACCCACAAGCTAGGGACTTGGAAGTTTGCAGTAGAAACCCCTTTGCTAGGCTCCCTAACAGATCTCTAGGTGGACTCTCCTGAAATAACTTTGAAACAGCATGCGCACTGCTCTCTCTGTTGGCCCATTGCATCTTTGGGCAGCTCTAGCTGCTGGAAAACTCTTTCTCAGAATAAGCAGAAGTTCCCTTCTTTATCACTTTTCCCGCAAGCCCGCTTGCTTATGGGGACCTCCCAGAGCTGCGTCCAGCGGTTCCTGTGCAAGTTCCCAGGCTCCACGGTTCCTATGAGTGAGCGCTGCCCTCTGCCAGTGCAAGAGCACCTTTACCACCTTTATCTCTGGGGCTGCTCCCCTTGCCCACTCATATCATGGAGGGGCTTTTTTAAAAATTGAGATATCATTGACATATTACATTAGTTTCAGGTAACAATATAATGATTCAATACATGTATATATTGTGAAATGATCACCACAATTGTCACCATAGTTACAACTTTTTTTCTTGTGATAAGAACTTTTTTTTTTTTGAGGAAGATTAGCCCTGAGCTAACATCTACTGCCAATTCTCCTCTTTTTTGCTGAGGAAGACTGACCCTGAGCTAACATCCATGCCCATCTTCCTCTATTTTATGTGGAACACCTGCCACAGCATGGCTTGCCAAGCGGTGCGTAGGTCCACACCCTGGATCCGAACCGGTGGACCCTGGGCCGCCAAAGCGGAATGTGCAAACTTGACCTCTGTGCCACCATGCTGGCCCATGATAATAACTTTTAAGATATACTCTCCTAGGAACTTTCAAATATACGATACAGTATTAACTATAGTCACCATGCTGTACATTACATCCCCAGGACTTATTTATTTTATAACTGGAAGTTTGTACCTTTTGACCCCCTTCACCCCTTTCAGCCACCATCAACCTCTACTCTGGTAACCACCAATCTGTTCTCTGTATCTATGAGTTGTTTTTTAATTTGTTTTTTGAGGGGTTTTTTAGATTCCACATATAAGTGAGGTCTTATGGTATTTGTCTTTCTCTGTCTGACTTTTTTCACTTAGCACATGCCCTCAAGGTCCATCCATGTTGTCACAGATGGCAGGGTTTTCTTCTCTTTATGGCTGAATAATATTCCATTGTATAGATATACACCACATTTTCATTATCCACTCATCTGTCAAGGGACACTTAGGTGGTTTCCATGTCTTGGTTATTATGAACAAGGCTGCAATGATCATGAGGTGCAGGTATCTTCTAGTGTTAGTATTTTGGTTTCTTTTAGATAAATACCCATAAGTGGAATTGCTAGATCATATGGTAGTTCTATTTCACATTTTTTATTGTCTTTTTTTAATAAACACTGTGACAGTTGAAGATCCAAGATTCTGTTAACTAAAATGCAACTGGTAAATCTTAAGTGTAATATATCACAGCGGGATCTGAGAAAAATACTAACAAGAATTATAGTAAAAAAATTAATTTATGATATCAATATAATAATTCATTAAAAAAATTTTTAAAAATCAAGGCCCTTGTGCGTGTTTTTTAAAAAATGTGTTTATTTAACACAGTTATTTGGCATCCTTTTATGTACCAAGAGCTCTTCTTGAGTGCCAGGGACATTAGAAAAACCAGTAAAATTCATGGAAGCCTTAAACTTCCATGGCTCTAAGAAAGAATCTCAGATAAGGGAGGCCACTGCCGAGAGAGGCAGAGGATAGGACAAGAGAACTGGGCAGTTGAGAGCAGGAGAGTGGAGGGGAGGTCGGAAGTTTAGAAAGTTGATAGGAGATGGAAGTGAGGAGAAGCCCTGCAGAGAATACTGGTTATGGAGCAGGATGTCATAGAAAGACCACGGACCTTAGCTTCAAGCAATGAAGGTCCGAATCCCAAATTCCATGCTACTAGTTAGAAAAAGCCTTTTAACCTTCAGCCATAAACCATTCTAAACCGCTATCTCTTCATCTATAGAATGAGGAAAATCACACATACTTCCAAGGATAAAATGAGATCACAACAAATTTAAAGTATCTGATACACATTGACCAACAAACATAGAATCCCCATCCCTACATACGAGATGAAGCCTAGAAAGCAGACCATTGCTCTGACCTTCACTAGTCTATTCTGACACCTGATGGCCCTTTTCCTCTTGCCGAGGGAGTCCTGGAGATTGGAACCCCAACATAATCAAATCCCATGGGCTCAAGCTCCAGTGCGGCTTCATGAAAGGATAGGCCCCTTCCCCTCTCCGCTAGTGAGCCTGGCTTCATTCTTCCAACGCACACCTTGCCTTGGGCAAAAGTGAAACAAACACAGATATCCAGGGGGTGCGATGGGGGCACCAGGCTGGGCTATTTGCACAGCTGCAGCCAATTAAGTGAAACCATAATTGTTTTATAATTTTGCTCAATGTTTAATCCTGGAGAAAAAAAGAATGAACTGCTGGTCTTCCTTTTTCATCTTTCAGGATTTTTGTTTTGCTTTTATTTCTCATCATAATATTTAGATAGTACTTGGGTAGGGAAGGCAGTCATAATAAAACAGTCAGAGTGCTCCTAGGTGTTATTACAAAAGCCTTCAGCTCAGAAACACTCACTTACCCAGAGAGCGGGCAGTGGAGGGCAGGGGAAGTCTGTTTCCAGGGACTGGGAAGTGATTCATGCCAATCAGCTTGAGAGTCTCTCTTTCAAACTGCTCCGTGTGTAAGGTGTAGCCTAATAAATCACATCAACGAACCAACAGCAGGCACCCATGTCTTCCAGGTGCTGACCCCATGCTAAGGACTGGAGGGGCCACAATGATCAGAGATGAGCCTCAGGCCAGGATTATGGTGAGGCAAGGGAGACACTTGACTTGGGAGCAAAATTTAAGGGGATGCCAATGAACCCACTTATCAAGATAAAAATTATTGTAAGGCAATATTTTAAAAAATCAAAATTAATGTTTAAAAAACCTATGGTGCACAAAATATCAAAACTTAGACATGCTTTTACTTTTGATAATTAGTTAAATATGCATTTAGATTACAAAAAAACTTTAAGAAAGCCACTATTGGAGCAAAAACAAGAATGTTTATCTTACAAATCATAAAAGCAAGCTTAGCACTGAATCTAGAAAACAGAAGATGGAGAAAACAGTGAGAAAAAAATACATAGAAAGCAAAAACCATATGGGACAAAACGATTATGGAAATAACCATAAACGTTTTAAATCTCCCCTTTAAAGAATGAGACTATAGTAACTTCTAAAATAAAATGATTTGATTTGAAATTTGAGAATAAGATTGAAAGTCAAAAAATATTCATTTCCTTTGACCCAAAAATCATACTTCAGGGAACGTATCATAAGTACAACTGAAATATGGAAAAAGCATCATTTGTACCAAAAAAAAAATTAAAAGAACTCTCAACAGAAAATTATCCAGTCATTAAAATAAATGGTCATTAAAAATAATGGTCATGAAGACCAAGCAATGTTGAAACATGATTGGACAACTTAAGAAAGTAAAAAAAGTAGGAAGCCTAAAAACGTATACCACAGTAGCAACTGCATAACAATTTCACAGAAAACAAAAACTGAAGTTAAACACACTAAGATTATAATAGTGATTTTATTTTGGTGGAGAAATCTGAGTTTATTTCCCTTCTTCCCTTCCTTTCATCCTTCTTTCCTTCTTTCCTTCCTTCTTTTTCTTCTTTCTTCCTTCGTTCCTGTCTTTAGGAATTGCGTATTGTATTTTGTATTGTATGTTATATATATATATATATTGCATCATTCAGGGCCTAGGCAGGAAACAGGTGGCCTACTTAAAGAGATAATTGAAAAGTATTTACCACAGGACTACTCTCAGATGCATGAGCAGGGTTAAGGGAAGCAAGAAGAGATGAAAAAGTACCTGATGTCTAGCAACATCTGTGAGCTGTTACTATTCCCAGGTCAGAAGAAGAAAGAGAAGGGAGAAGTTTCTGGAACCAGGAGAGAACTGTACCTGTCGGAGAAAGCTGTCCTAAAAGAACAGTCTCAACAAATCTGTAGTATGGGATGCGAATAAATGTTCCAATCTTTCTCTCCTCCCGCCTTCCAGTCTTCTGCTAATGTCTTCCATTGGCTGAACTCAGCTGAATGCTAGAGGATAAAGGAACCTAGGTGAGACAGTCTATTGAGGTCAGCCTCTTGGGGTACCGAGCAGATGAGGAGAAGCCTGAAAAGTGAATCTAGAGGGACAAAGAGAATATACCCCACAAAATCATTGTATCATTTTATTTCTAAAATAGAAAAACGTACAAATTAAGCAATTGATGGCATTTGAGATTCACTTTTCTCATCCATCAAAGGCAGACAAAAATAATTCCTACCTCATAAGGTTATTGGGTAATCTTGAAAATCAGCAATCCCTGTTAATATTATTGTAGATATGTTCTTGGTGATGATGCTGGTGGAACTGTGGTGATAGAGGTGGCCATGGTGGTGGTGACAATGATAGTAGTGATGGTGATGATAGTACATATATGGTGATAGTTGTGGTGATAGAGATGGAGGTGGTAATACTGGTGGTGACAATGGTGGTAGCATACATGATGGTGATGGTGGCAAAGATGGTGTTAGCAATAGTCGTGATGGCAGTGACAGTGGCAGTGTACATGGTAGTCATGGTGGTGATAGCTATGGCCGTGATGGTGGTGGTGGTTGCGTGATTGGTACATTATCCTCTTATATGAACTGTGAGTTTCACGTGTTATCAAATGCTATCTTTAAAGGGCATATGACTCTATTCACAAGTAAGTGAGGGCATTAAGCACATATCTTCTGAGATCGGGGATGATCAAATGGTAAAGTACAGATCCTTCAGGGCCCGTCTCTCTGCTACTTCTTTAATCCATAGAAAAATTTAACTCAATCCAGAGTGCATTCACTGAGAAACTACTTGTGGGGTCTTGAGAAAGGAACGAAAGTTTCTCGCTTCATAGTTTTTACAGCCTGAGAGCAAGGACAGGAGGCTATCATACAATGCCGTAGATACAGCATCCTAGGCTGTGAGCGCCTTCTTCTCAGCGCCTAGCAGATTGCCTAGCACATAGAAACCTTGGAAAATATTTATATAAGGAGTGAATGAAAGTTCTATGAATTATTATGGGAGTCAAAACCAGCTTGATTATGCGGAGAGGATGATATTGAGCACTTAAATATTCTAACTACTTTAATATATATACATTATATTATTCATATATATACAATAACATATATACATTAATATTATTCTCATTTTACAGATACGGCAACTGAGACATAAATTAAGCAAATATTTCTATGTTGCACAGCTAGCAAGTGAATAATTCACGATTCAAACCTAGAAATCCCAGTGCTAGAGCATGGGCTTTTACCCCTAATATCCTCAGAGAAGGCTCTATGGTGGAGAAGGTGGAATTAGAATAGAGCCTAGAGGAATGGATAATGACAGCAAAACCCTAGGGAAGGCCATTCAAGTCAAAGGAAATAGCATTTCCCTCTCCATTTTCTGAGGGAAACCACAGAAGTAGTTTGAATGATATTTTCAGAGAGAACCTTCAGGAAGATGATCTGGAACCCAAGACACAGGTGGACTGCATGAACTCATTCTTGGAACAATGAAAGAAAGAGAAAACAAGCTGAATAAATTCTCCCAGATTCTTTAGGACCAACGAAGGATGCTCTGTTTGTCTTCAGAAGGAGCTCTCCCCTGGGTTATTTGCAGAAGGGAGCAAACAATGGTGGAGATGGGGAGGACACACCTTTGTAAATTAGATGCTGTTTTTGTCAGAAGCCTAACCAGAGCAGCAGCAAGCGAGGCAAGAAGCAGGAAGGGGCTGGGTGACAGCCCTGTCCTACACACGGGAGGTGGTGCTCAGCGTGGGCAAAGGGGGACTGCACCAGGGAGCAAGGAAGTTCCAACATCTCCAGCCCAGGAAGGAAACGGGCCGGAAGGAAAAGCCTGGCTAGCTGTCACAGGACAGCATGACCAGGCCCCAGCATAGGACAACTTGGGAGCTTTCTCGCCAGTTTCCAGTTTCCCAGCTGTGTTTTATTCGCCCAGCCCACCTGCTCCGACTCTGCCCTCTCCGCCAGCACCCAAAGGCACAGCAGTACCTCTGATTATTTCTGCTACGTTAGGACTGGCTGGAAAATGTGAAAATCCACTCTACTCCAGGACAGGAAGATGAATGAGTTACAGGGAAATTATTTTAAAATCTCCTCGAAATGAAAACTATAATGTCAGGGTGGTCAGGAATATAAAAGAAAAAATATACATACTCACCGGCAAGGAGACGCAGGAGAAGAAAACACTGTGTGTGCTTTCATTTGGCTGGGTTTCTTTCAAATAAAAATGCTGTCTGGGAAATATTCTGAGTGAGAATTTCTTTTTTGGCACCAAGTTGGCTGTGTTTGGGCTCCCTCCTCAGAACACCAGGGCACTTCACACCCAGTGCAGGAGGTAAGCGTGGTTACCTGCAGTAAGCCTTGCTGCCAGCCTGGACCAGCATGTGGTTTGACTTCCTCCCCACCCTCCCTGCCTGTTTCATCCGTCTTTATGACGGGCAGCCTGGGGACCGAGCTCCAGCTCAGCCAGGCCACTTCATCCCTTACTTGCCTCAGTCTCCTCATTACGAAACGGGGCTACAACGGCTTGCCGAACAGCCCCCTCATCACAGTGAAGAGACCCATCCTCCCCTGGGGTGTAGGGTGTGGGTGAGTGCAGGGAGGGGCCACCCACAGGTGCATGGGCAGGCGACAGGACAATTTCAGGTGCGTGCTTCTCACAAATGGGGCGATTAGCATCTTCCAAATGCTGTTTGGTGAGGGGAAGGTGGGTCAAAGGAAATCTACATCCAATGGAAATTAAAAAAACATACTTCAGTTACCTTGACTGAGAAGAAACATACTAACAGAAGTAAGGGGCTCATTCAATAGTACTGGTGTGATAGTCACATTTGAAGATTTTAATTTTTATCCATTCATTTATTTAAATTTTTATAAATATTTAGTTAATTCCCACTGTACACTCAGGCACTAACTTAGTGCTGGATAGATAATAGTGAAAAAAATGGATATATCTTTTCTCCCAAAAGTCTTGCATTCCAGTGGAGGAGACAGACATTAAGCAAACACATACATGCAGACATGCATACATGCATACATACATACATACAAGTTCTGATGGATGCTGTAAAGAAAAAGAATACACTCCTCTGAAGAGGATCCCACGGGCTCAGTAAACCCATTCTGTGAGAACAACATTTGAACTAAATTGAGCTGGCGTTAGCTTGGCAAAGAGTGACAGAAAGGGCATTTGAGGCAGAGAGAACAGCATGAGGTGGAAAAGTATTTGGCAGAGAAGGGGCCAAACTATTTGGAGAGCAGTGAGCGAAGGTGTAAGACAGGACTGGAGAGGTGGGGAAGAGGCAGACCCCACAGGAGCCTGTGTGTGATGTTAAGGTCTCTGGGTTTTATTTTAGCTGCTCTGGGAATTGACTGAACAGTTTTTAAAAGGGAAATGACATGACTCACAGGAGTGGGAGCAATGAGACTAGTTAGGAGGCTGTCACCATAGTTGGAAGAGACATGAGTTTGATGACAGCTAGAGCGATGACAGTGCGGGTGAGAGGAGCTGGAAGTCTCAAATTATTCAGGGGTAAAATGTGAAGATTTGGTGACTCTTTGGATGTGGAATGGAGAGGTAGAGAAGGTGTCAAGAAAAGCTCCTGAGTTTCAAGTTGAGTGACTTGGATGGGTAGAAGAGCCATTTCTGTGATGGGAAGTGGTGGCGAGCTACTCTGAGGAGCTCCGAGTTCAACAAGCAGAAAGCACTTTCTTTGCCATACAATTGCTTGAGTGCCCTGCTGCAGGACTACACGAAGCCTTACGGAAGCAGAAACGAAGGAACCTATGGATCTGGCTGGGATTAGAGGAAAGGGAATCACGATGGGGCTGTCATTGGAGTTGGCTCCTGAAAGACGAGTGCTGAATAGCTTGAAAATGGAAGAACGATCTAGGAAGAAAAATAGCTTTCAAAAACATATAAGTAATAATGCCAGTTCTATAAACACTGGGGGAATTAAATAAGATAATTTACATGGAAATACCTACAACCATGTCTTGGAATTTGTTGAGAGTGTTTGCCATCACCAACCCACCGGATGGCCAGTGTTGTATGTGTAAATCTCATTCTTTACCAGCCGAAAGGAGAATAAAACAGGCTGGCTTCCTTGCCTCTTTCTGATACACTTGAGATATGTACATAAAATGATCAACAATTGTGACCCACAGGGCTCGTTACTGAAGGTTGCATAAAAGGAATTAACTTGTAAGGCTAGCTGTTTTTATGGTTTGCCTTTTTAAATTATATGCCTTTAAGTTTCATAGTACAGTTCATTCTGAAGATTCCCACTCTCTCCAACTGTCTCTATACCTACTTCAGCAGCTAGCACAGGACCCAACATAAGGAGGTGCTCGACAAAGGGTAACTGAACAATGTGAATCATGGGAGCATTTATGGGCTGCCTGGTATTTCCCAGAGGCTATATTAGGTCTGGGGCACAGAGATGCTTAAAGCAAAGGTGTCGTCCTCAAGAAAGTCATAGACGTAAATCTAAAGGAATAAAAACATACGCATACACACTTATGTACCATATGATAAATGTGTCCAAACAAATATATATAGTCTCTCTCCTACTCCCCCCAAATTCAGAAGTTAGCAGAATACAGCCAAATCAAAATATTTTTCAATCCATAAGCATTAGTAGGCTTGAAATCTCCAAAGCAGAAACTTGAGGGTACAAAAGCAGACTAAAATACAGTCAGTGGAATTCCTTGAAGTTACCCATAAATATTCGCCAAGCTTTCCCCAGTCCTATACCTGGTCATAAATCCCCCTGCTTCTTTTCAAGAACTTTTACATTTGATCAACGATGCGGGGTGATGTTTAAACCAGGCCATTTGGAATATTCGATTTTCATACATAGTTTTAAGATTTTAATTTCCACTCTGCAAGCCGGCTCGGATTTTCCCTGTCCTGAAATAAATCAGGATTTCCAAGACATGAAAGCAGACTCCAAGTACAGAAGGGCTTTCTGAACGTTCAGCCTGGTTGCGTTGCTCAGTCAAGTCATACTTACAAACAACTTACCTCTCACCTCATCTCAGTCCTGGGGGGAGAGCCTGGAAAACTGGCAGCTAACGTGATGAGAGAAAAATACCCAGCACTCAAGATTAATCTGTCAAAAAGAAGCAAGAGCCATTCATCAAAGGAGAGAGGGACAAAACTCAAAGATGTTGTGAAACATTTACCCAACCAATCTGAAACTAATTGGCCCCTTGACTTAATCTCCTTCTCTCCTCCATGTCGAGCCAGTGGCCGCAGAGCTATAAAGGGATAGCTAGCTCTTGGCAGTAGAACAGATGATGTATACAGGATACTGTGAATATATCACAGAAGCAGGACACGTGAGAACTGAAAGGTCTTTGGAGTTCTTTTTGCCTGGTTTGCAGACGTAGCACTAGGGGAGCAGGAAGAGTCCTGGACTTGGGTTAGCCACTCTTGTGATTTTCAAGCTGTGTAAACTCAGGCAAGTCACTTTAACCTGTCTGAAAACTATATTCCTCACCTGTCAAAAGGGAAAAATGTCTTCTCATAGGGATGCCATGAGAGTATGATAATATAAGTAAATGCACCTTGGAAGTGCCACTGAGTATATAGATGGGTGAGAAATTATTATTGCAAAGAACCCAATAAATGCTACCTGAATCCAATCAGTAGCAGAGTCGACTTAACTGAAACTTCACTGAACTGATCTGATAGAATCAATAGCTTTCTTTTATTTCGTAAAAAGTAGTGTCGTGCCCATGGCACAGAGCACACCCAATGCTAGTAGAGTGGTCTCTAGCATGCCAGGAATTTATCTCCCTATGAGTTCAGTGATATGCTGATCAAAAGTCAGTTATAGGGGCCAGCCCCGAGGGGTAGTGGTTAAATGCACACACTCCACTTCAGCATCCTGGGGTTTGTGGATTCAGGTCCCAGACACAGACGTATACACTGCTCATCAGGCCATACTGTGGTGGCATCCCACATACAAAATAGAGAAGATTGGCACAGATGTTAGCTCAGCAACAATCTTCCTCACCAAAAAAAAAAAGTCAATTATATTTGTTCTCATAGTCTTTATTCTAGTTGTACATCTGAAAGAATTATAAAATTTAATTAAATATTATGTAAATTAACAAAATATAAATTTTTGTTAAAAGATTTGTTGTTTATATGAAAATACAGATGAATGCTGTGTAACAACTATTTGAAGTCAACTCGGTAAAAGACACTATTCTCAAATTAGTAGCGAGCAAGATCATAGCAAAAGACTAGAAGAAAATCATAAAAATTTAGGAGGCCTATACATATAACTTTCTTCCAAATGTCTTTTCTATCTTACTTCACTTTAAAGAAACTGAAGATTGTAGAGCTTATGAGTACAACCATTCAAGAGAGTCAACAGCGCCCTCTAATCAGTGGCTCCCTGGGCAAAGCAAGGGCCTCAGTCCTACACTGCAAGATTGCAAGATTGTTACATGAATTTTGCATTAATATGACTTCCTGTCTAACAAAATCTAATAACTAGCCAACTACCAACCTGCAGGTAATTATTGGCTGTCACTTATATACCTGACCCTCTGCTGATCTACAGGAGCACTGAATGCAAATCATCTTCAATGCAAGTTCCTTGCCATTGAGGAACCCACAATCTAGCTAGACACTAAATGAAAAGTGAAATACTTATAGCTCAATTATTGGCATACAATTTAACTTAAAATCATCCTCCAAGTGCAATGGTACCAAAGAGAAAAAAATTAGGTTTTTCAAAATAGTTGGAGCCTTATCATTTCTATTTGCCATAACCATAAACTCCCTGGCTTTGTCTATTATCTCATCAACTGTTTTAGGGAGCATGTTTCCTATTGCCAATTCACCTTCCATGCTTAGAACTGAGTAGGTTCTCAATTGGTATGAGGAACTGGCGGGAAAGTTATGCAAGAAGAGAAACATATACGTGACCTTGACGGTGGGATTACATAAAAGGGGAAAATCCAGCAGGCTGGAAGAGATTGGGCAAAGGCTTCGAGGGGGAATGAGTCCAGATTCATTTGTTCTCATAAACGTTTCTTGAGCACCTTCTCAGACATCATAACCTCTCTACCTGTGCGTCAGATCTGACCAGCAGGCTTGTTTAGCCCAAAGAGTGGGGATTTTTAAATTTGAACTAGATTCCATGGACAGATGAGCAGTTTCTCCTGAAATACCAGAAGGTCCAGCAACAGCAGCACCCCCACATGGAAGCAATGAGCAGGCACTTTCCTACACAGTGACTCTTCCTTGTAGACAACATGTGACCTCTCCAATATGTCATGGTCCCCTCGCTCCCTGGGTGGCTTCACTCTTTTACCTTCCTGTGTGCCTCCTCGGCAGTGAAAGCTTTGACCCCTTGTTGACTATGTGACTTGCACTGTGGTGATGCTGAGTCCCTGCTTCGGAGGAGCTACAGAAGAACAGGAAGTGATCCAGGGGACAGGTGACACAAACCTCCACAAAGAAGTGGCAGTGGGGAAGGAGATAGAAATGTATGCACCCTAGACGTGTTTCAAAGACTAGAATCATGGGAATCAGTGAACGATCATGTCTAGGAAAAGGAGAGGCAGAATTTAAAGTAATTTCAGAGGCTGTAGCCCAGAACATCAAGAGAAACTTGACTGAAATAGGATAGTTAGGGAGGAAAGCAGAAAAGGAAGGAGAGAAGGAGAAAGGAAGGAGGAAAGGGGGCAGGAAGGGAGGGAGAGAAGGAAGAAGAAAATACTGACGTGGCCGCTCCACCAAGCATTCACACATGAGCTGGTTTTAGGGGAAATATTGTGATAAAATTAGGACATACCGAATTTCGGAGCTGGCGTAACTTCCAGGGATCATGTCTGACGGGGAACAGACAAGAAAACAGGAGATTCAACTCTTCAACAATCTTTAATAATAAAAGTAATAATTATAAAAACATCTAATCTGTATCGAACATGTAATCTACACCAGTTACTATGCTAAACACTTCCTACGTATGAGCAATCTTTTGTAATCTCTGCAACAATTGTAAGAGGTAGCAATCATAATAAGAACGATAAATAATAATAGCTAACAGAGAGCACAGAGTTGCCGCGCCAGGCGCTGTTCTAAAAGCTTTACATATATTAGCGCGTTTGTTTTACAACATTCTTGTGAGATAGGTATTTTTTTATTGTCTGCATTTTACAGATAAAATAGCTAAAATCAAGAGGAATTAGGTGATTTTCCCAAGATTACACGTAATGACGGACTTCCCACCCAGGTCTGTCTGAACCCATAGTTTAAGTGTTGAACCATTACAATCCACTAACGCTCTGTGCCAGGAGATATATTTGGCACTAATGACTCAAACAATAAAATAACACAGGCAGTCTCTACACTCAAGGAACTCACAGTCTAGGGGAGAGGCAGACATGCACAAACATTGCGAGCTAATACTCAAGCGAAAACCTAGAGATGCACGAGCCCGGGTGCTGTGAAAGAGGAAGGGGAGCTGAACCTGCCTTGGTGGGCGGGGGCAAGTAAGTCTTCAAAAAGAACACAGCGCAAAGAAGCTGATTCTGGAAAGATGGATACCATGCCAGGTAGAGGAGAGAGAAAAAAATGAAAAAAAGCATGGAAGTTTAAAATTTCTTTGGAGAGCATCAAGACTTCCTGGATGGCTGGGAAGTTGTAAAGGTGGAAGAGGGTGGAGGAAGAGGAAAATGTAAGAGCTGACGGAGATGGACTGTGAAGATCTTAAGTGCCACACCAAGCAAGGCATGTTGAAGGAGAAGTGGGAGGCTAATGCTTCTTGTGAGCCCTGTCATGCAGAAGCGTGCATTTTGTCCTGTAGGTAATGGGGAGAAATTGAAAGAGTAACAGGCTCCGATCTATATCTGAAAAATGTCCCTCTGGCAACAAAGTGGACACTGGATTGTAAAGAGGATAGGCAACTTGAGAGGGTGCATTTAAGAGACTGTGGTGACTGCCTGCGTGAAAAAGGATGAGAACCCGAACCCAGAGGGTAAGGAAACAAGGGTAGATTACAGAGAGATTTCAAATTCTAAGAGTACCAGGTTATGCAACATGCCTTTGCGAGAGGAACATATCCTCTGGCTGTATATTAATCATTTAAAAGATAGTATAGTGGGATAACTCCCATAAATTCAGTTAATCTTGGCTATGCTGAATAACTTGTATCCAGTTGAAAGGAAAGTTGCTATTTTTGTCTCTTTATATTTACTTCCATGATCTACCTCTTTCCATAAAGGATTTGAGGTGCCTGGAAAATCACCAGATGTAATGAAGCATCTGACCAGTGGCTTCTCACTGAAAGAATTGATCCCACAGCATGAATCAGCCTCTCCTGTCAAATGAGACAAGGTCAAGTTGAAGACAGCAAGAGACATCCTCCACGTCAGCTCAAGACTCTGAGCTGCTGTCCCTTCCTTTCTCAGGAGAAACAAATGGTGAGAAAGTGTCCGGTCTGCTCTGCTGCTAAATTGAGCGTTTCTCTGAGAGAAGGAGGAAATACTGCAACCGGCAGTGAGTTTCAAACAGAGCTTCACACCCTTTCCTGGAGACACTTAGAGTTATAATAAGGAGACGTGTAAATAAGTCAAAACTTTAAACGAGGCAACATCTTAATCTCAAAACAGATGAACTCCAAGGAAAGCGAAGCTCTCAAAATATATACATATATGTATCAAACAATGAACATTTATGTGCAGAGCATTTTTGCCTTCTTAATCTCACTTAATTCTTTTATAACAACCTGCCAAAGAGACTGGGAAAGAATTATTATCTCCATTTCACGGATGAAAAAAATGAAGGTGAGAGATTCAAAGTGACTTCTGAAAGTAGCAAAACTTAGTTGTTAGTGACGGAATTAGGTCGAAACATCAATTGCACCAATTCTCACTTTAAGGAAAATAAGGTATTAAAAAAATAGTAGGAGCTGGCATTTAGAGTGTTTGTGTCCCATAGCGTTAGATATGATGCTATGTACATTACACGCCTTAGCACATTTAATTCTCAAACCACCCTATGACTGAGGCAGGATCACTGTTCCCATCTTACGGATGAGGAAACTGACGCTAGAGATGGTGGTTACATCGAGGTCACACAGATAATTATTGGCGGAACTGGGATCAAACCCAGGCACTCTGTGTCAAATCTAGCTTTCAACCAAGCATTTAAATCTTGCCTCTGCTAGCTATTCGCCGTCTAGCCATGACCAAATTATTGCACTTTTGGAGCCTCTGTTAAACAAAATTGTCTCTGTGTGTGTACGGCCTGGTTTGGCATCTCACGCTTTGTAGGCCACCAAGAAACATTAATTCCCCCTTTTTCAACCACAAGGCATTGTCACTAGTCGTTTTTATAACAGAAATAACCGTGTTAGTTAATTTAACATCATAAAATGGTAGCACTTGTATTGACAGTAGAATAAACACCAGGGAGTATCTCTTAGCTCATCTTAGAGTCATATGTCACTGCTATTCTCAAAGATTTCTCCCTGGGTTCTTAGGGTAGAATTAAAATTTCCTTTTGAGAAGGAAACAAAAAATACGCTTTTCATAAAATTAATTATCTTGCCAACAAAAGCCCATTTGTTGTGGAATTCCCAAATGACCTAAGTATATTAAATCTGAGTTACTTAGTAATACTATAGTTTAAAATGAGTAAAATCTTGTTAATCAAAGCCAGGGCCAGGAAAGTGAGCTTCCAGACACTGCAGGCTTCAGACCTTCAGACTTGAGTGTGCCACTGTGCCAGGCTGGAAAGTCAGAGCTCCGGTTTTGTGGTTTCCAACCCTTTCAGGTAAAAGTGCCCCCTTTGAAACAGAAAAGAATTTGCGGATCTACTCCTTGTCATAATAAGAAAAACAGTGTTATTAGTTTATGTTGATTTTTAAAACTGCAATTCTAAAAGTAGTAATGTATTCATTAATGCATAAATTCATTTGTGTTTTACTAATCCTAAGAGTATCTCATAAACTTATGTAAAAAGAACGGTAATACTTTGAGACACTAGACAATTTTATCAGCATACAAATTCTTGTGCCCAAGTGGATTTATGGATCCCTTTCAAAAAAAGATCTATAGCACCTCACTGTGATCCACAGGGCGGAAACCAATGCTCTAAAATATTAGGAGTATAAGGCACATTTAAGGTCACATTAACCATCTCAATACCTAATAAATGCACCCCAGTTTTAACATTTTGAATGCTAGCGTGTGTCACCTGTGAGCACACTCAGAGACCTGAGGGGGGAGGCTGGAGGAGAGGAGGCGTGGCCAAAGAGATGGGTGTGCTCAGTACCTCCCAGTTGGTCTATCCAGCTTGGGAGAGATTCGGGAACTTTTTAGAAGGAGCTTAACTCTGCTTCAATCTCTCACGTTTCCTCCATCCGTCAGTCTAGTCAGGGAAATCAAAACCACACTAGTGATTTCAAATGGGGAAGAAGGTGGAGGGGCTTACTCCAGGCACCTAGTTCTAAAAGCATTTGAAGGCAAAGGAAGCCAAAAGGGGATGGTAAATAATCCCAGAGATCAGTAACCGCGGGAAGCTGCTACCACCCATAGAGCTGGAGGCACGAAAGGAAGGAGGTGGTGTGAGCAGAGCCTAGGAGCGCCCTGAGTGAGTGGCGGGCGGCAGCTACCGCTCCTGCTGCCCCGGCCGCGACTGCCCCGCCCCCTGACACCACGGAGGCCCCCAACCCCTGGCAGTCACCGGCAGTCGCCCCCGGGCCGCTGAGGCAGCCGCAGCACACAGCCGCCGGTCTCTGCCGAGAACGCGAGAAGGAGAAACACAAGAGCAATGACCTTCCGCCACCTATCCTCTTTACCCGTTTCTACCCCTGCTCTCCAGTCTGCTGCTAATGCCTCCCGCTGGGTAGACAGACGGGAAGCCAGCCCTCAAGGGGATTTGGGCAGTGTTTGCAGAAGTCTAGCCTGTTGTGATGCAGACCTGAGCACGAAAACTTGAAAGGGAGCTGACAGCAAAAGGCAATCAGCTTAATTCCCCTTTAGCAACCCAGATCCACTCTCATCCTTTTAGCCATATTTAACTTCCACCAATAACGGAATCATGATTCTACGTAACGCCATATATTTCTTCCTAACGCAAGATCCTCTCATTTTTTTCAAAAACTAGGAGACAATAAAGCCCCACTAACTAGCATAGCTGAGCCAATTCCACCTGGGAATTCTATAACCCAAAAGTTAAGTAGAAAAGCAACTACCACCAATACTCATATGAAATATTAAGAGTAAGGGAAAGAGAAAAAGAAAGAAAGAATTGGTCAATATATATATACATAAAATACAAGAAAGAACATAGATATGGTTGCTCCCATCTTTGTTTCTGTGGTGGGTCATTTATTCCACGTTTGATGAGTATCTCGGTCCCCTTGTTCTTGGGCAGAACTCACATGGAGAGACCCACAGCTGACCTATGGTTAGTTCCCATCTCCATTAGCCCTCCTAAATCTTGGTGCAGCACCTTCCAGAACTAGCCCTGAAAAATGGGACGAATTTGGTGAACACTATCCTAAATTTAGATCAGTGTGACTTTGACATTCAATGGATATATGATTTCATGAAGTATGTTAGTGATTTCAGTTATTTTCTTTTTGAGTATGGGTATATTTTTACCATTTACATTTGAAGTACTTATCAATATGGTTGTGCTTAAGGTTACCATCTTGTTATTTGTTTTCTGTTTGTCCCACCCATGATTGGTCTCTTTGATCCTTTTTTCCTAATTCCTCTTGGATTAATTGCATAATTTCTAGTGTTACATTTTCTTTTCTGTTGGTTTATTAACAATAACGTTTTGTTTTATTTATTTAGTAATTGCTTTAGAATTTATAGTATGCGTCTTCAACTTAGCACAGCCCACCTTCAAATAAGATTGAATTCCTTCACATGTAATGTAAGAAGCTGACGGCAATACATTCTCATTTCTCACTTCCCTTATTTTTCAATACTCATCATACATTTTACCTCTGCATATGTTATAAACTCCACAATACACTGTTATTATTTTTTAAGAATCAGTGTTCTCTTAAAGGTAATTGTCTAAAATGAGAAGAAAGCGTTTTATACTCACCCGTACGTTTCCCATTTCCACTGTTGTTCTTTCATCGTGTCGATCGCACTTTCCATCTGGTGTCATTTGCCCTCAGCCTGAAGAACTTCCTCTAACATTTCTCATCACTCAGATCTGCTGGTGACATATTCTGTCATCTTTGGCTTGTTTTGCATATTGTCCACTTTCTCCGTTAGAGCCCTTAGCATTTTAATTGTAGGTATTTTTAATTTCCAGGTCTGATGAGTCCATACCCTTTGCCATATCTGAGCCTGGTTCTGATGTTTGCTTTCTCTCTGCAGACTGTGTTTTTGCCTGTTCATGTGTCTTCTAATTTTTTGTTGATAGCCAGACATGATGTATCAAGTAAAAGGAAATGAGGGAAATTGGCCTTTCGTGTGAGGTTTAGTGTTTATCCCGCCAGGAGTTAGGCTGTGTTTACTGTTTGCTATAGCTGTGGATGTCAGAGTCTAAACTTCCTTCTGATGACTTTATTTTTGTCTGCTGCATTGTCTCAGCTTTCCTAAGAGACTCCTTCTTAAATAGGGTCTGAGCCTTGCAGTGCTTCTGACTGTAATCCTGTTATTACACAGTAGCCCGGTCGACGTAGTGGTAAGTCATATGGGCTCCAGCAGCGGGCTTCTGCTCCTGGACTGTTTCCCCCAGAAAGCTGTGATTCTTTGTATTCACCTGTCTCTCCAATTTTCAGGATGGTGGCTTGCCCTGTGACCTCAGATCTCTCATCAGGCTAAGGGGAGTTGTTGATTTTCATTCTGTTCAGCTTTTTTTGTTTCTTTCTTCTTTTTTTTAAAGATTGGCACCTGAGCTAACATCTGTTGCCAATCTTCCTTCCCCCTCCTGTTTTTTCTTTCTCCCCAAAGCGCCCCCAGTACGTAGTTGTATATTCTAGCTATAGGTCCTTCTGGTTCTGCTATGTGGGATGCCACCTCAGCATGGCCTGATGAGCAGTGCCATGTCCGCGCCCAGGATCTGAACCAGTGAAACCCTGGGCTGCTGAAGTGGAGCGTGGGAACTTAACCACTTGGCCACATGGTTGGCCCCTGTTCAGCTTTTTTCTTGCTGTGAAATGGGAGTGACGACTTCCAAGGTCTTTACATGTCAGATCAGAAACCGAAAGTCTCATTGCTCTCCATTTATGGAGGATATTTTTCTGGATACAAACATTTAGTTTGACAATGTTTTTTCCTTTAGCACATTGAAGATGTTCCATCATCTTCTGTCCTGCACGTTTCTGATGAGAATTCAATCAATAGTCACTCTAGGGGCTGGCCCAGTGGCACAGCCGTTAAGTTTGCACATTCTGCTTCTCTGTGGCCCGGGGTTCGCCAGTTCAGATCCCAGGTGTGGACATGGCACCACATGGCACGCCATGCTATGGCAGGTGTCCCACATAGAAAGTAGAGGAAAATGGGCATGGATGTTAGCTCAGCGCCAGCCTTCTCCAGAAAAAAGAGGAGGATTGGCAGTAGTTAGCTCAGGGCTAATCTTCCTCAGAAAAAGAAAAAAAGAAAAAAAAATTGTCACGGTAATTTTTTTCTCTTTTGTATGTGATGTGTCTTTTTCCCCAACTGCTTTTAAGATTTTCTCCTTATTGACAGTGTTCAGCAATCTGGCTATGATGTGCCTTGGTGGTTTTTTCTTTTGTGTGTGTTTATCCTGTTGAGATTCTTGGAAAAATTTTGGCAATTATTTCTTTAAACAATTTTTCTCCCTCCACCCACCACCCTTTTTGGGTCTCTAACTACATGAATATTAGACTATTTTGTATTTTCTCAAGGTCACTGAGCCTTTGTTTCTTTTCTTATGGCTTTTTTCCCCTGTGTGCTCTCACTTGGAGAGTTTGAAGCTTGCTAATCTTTTGTTCTGTTACTAAGATCATTTCATTTAAGATATTGAATTTTCCATCTCCAGGATTTCCATTTGGTTCTCTTTATATCTTTTATTTATTGACCCATATGTTTCTCTTATTCTTTAAATCCTTGAAAATATTTATAATAACAGTTCTGGAGTCCTTGTCTATTAATTCCATTATCTCTGTAACTTCTGGGCTTATTTCTACTGATTGATTTTCTGCCAGCAATGGGTGACATTATTCTGAGGCTTTTTTCGCATGTCTAGTAAATTTTTATTGAATGCTGGACACTATACGTTTTACATTATTGAATATCTGGGTTTTATTGTCTTCCTTTAAAGAGTGTGAAAGCGTGTTTTGTCAGGCATTTAATTTGCTTATGAAACCAGCTTGATGCTTTCAAGGGTTGTTTTTAAACTTTGCTAGGGTTAGTCTAGAGTAAGACTATCCTTTACTCTGCTACAATGGCATGAACTTTCTTGGGTTTCTACAGAATCCCCCAAATGTTCAACAGGGACTCTGCACTCTGGCTATTTAGAACTGCCAGACCTTTGTGGGCTATGGGGTTTGTTTGGCTTACACCTCCTTGGTACATATTGTTTGCCAGATACTTGTTTTTAGCTGACCTCAGAAAGTCCCGCTTTGCACATTCACAGGATAGTATTCAGCCAGACTCAAGGGAACCCCTATGCATATTTCTGGATCTCTTTCTGGGCTTACCTCGCTCGTCTATAGTACACTATCCTGCAATTCAAGTCATTTAGGCCTCCCGAAATGCTTATTTCTGTTTCTTCAACTCAATAGAACTGTGACCCTTTACTTGGGGTCCCCCTCCCCGTCCCACCTTATTGTAGGGCTCACCTTATTTGTCTACCCTCTCACATGGAGCATAATTCCATGTGTTCCAATGTCTGAAAACAGATGAATCATGTATATTGTTCAGTTTTTCTAGTGGCTCATGGCCACTGAGCAAGTCTATCACCAGTGACCAATTATAGATACTTTTAGCATTTCACTATAGCAATAAGTATATAGGACATTCCACATGTTCATTTATGCATTAATTTAGCAGACAGCTATTAAATAGCTAACAAGTTCCTGGCACTGTTCTTCAAGAAAAAGCAAAATGGTGACCTGGGAAAAGTCTAACATTTGGAGTCAAGAGAGCTGACTTTCAGTCTAGGTTTTCTCTTCGTTCATTTTCTGACAAGTTACTTAACCTCTCTGAGTCTCATTTCCTTACTGTTAGACCAGGATAATAATATGCTGACTTTGCAGGATTATTGGTAGGCTAAATATATTGTATGTAAAACAACTAGCCAATTCTTGGCACACAGCTTGAGCCTGATTGATTGGAATTATTATTTTTATCAAATGTGCTGTGGAAAGAATTGAAAGGACAATAAATCAGCAGATTAGGGTGGGAAATGCCTCCATTGGAGACTAGTAATAACCCTATGCCTGGAAGTAAAGGCATAAACTGGGAGACATCCAAGAGAAAGAAAGAACAATGAAAACCAAGAGTTTAAAGAAATAAACTTCCCCTCTCTGGGTAAGTAAGGGAGGGTCTTGCAGTATGCAATCTGAGAATTTCATAATAAGTAATACAGGCACACTCGGGCACTGAAAGGCAGACCAGCGGCTACTGATAAAGCAATTGGATTCCTTAAAGACAGAAGACGGAGCACCAGGAGTGATGGGATTTCCACATCAAAAAAAGTTACTGTAGCACAGATGGAGAGAGATGGAAGGAGGCCCCTCAGTATCCATCTCCATAAATTGGTTAGAGAGCTACAACTAAATCTAAGATTTCATGACATGCGGAAAGAAGACTTTGCCAACTTTGTGGGTCAGACATGAAAATAATAGTGTTTCCAGTTAATTAAACTTAGTAGCAAAACTCTTTGATTTGAGTATATGTTTTATTTTTCAGAAATACTCATGAGAGCTGCAAGAAGATTGAAGGTGGAGGAAGAGGCGTAAATGGTAACTCATAAATAACCCGTGCTACCAATTAGCTGGGGACTCAAAGGAAAGAACGAATAATGTAGGTGTTAAGCTTTACATCAGACTATTTCCCAACTCACGCCAAAATTTATTTTTTTGTGCTTTCCACGCCAACACCGTTTTCCAAAGTAACCCTAACAGAAATGTGTTTAAGTAAATTAACGTGATGTTAATTTCCTTGTGTTCAGATTTATCTCCTCTATCAGAATGTAAGCACTTTGAATTCAGTCGATGATGACTGAGTTTTCTTTATATCATATTAGCATCAGATGCTAATATGTGGACCGTGGTAGGTGCCCAACAAGTAGTTTAAGCATAAAAATTTGAATGAATTAATTAATGGAAAGAAAATCAAAATTTCTGACATAATTTTCAAGAAAAATTTATGAAAGGGTGGCTTTTTCAAGTGGAGCTGACCACTGACTAATCATAACTCTGATGCCTGTTAAAGTTGAGGCACATTTTTGTATAAAGCTTTCAGACAAATCATCTCACTCTCCCTGCCCTCCCCGAGTCTAGCTCAGAACATACAAACAGTCATGGCTGCTTTGAGAAGAACTCTTAGAGGTACCAGCCGCAGGAAATAACCCAGGGCGATTTGTGGGATGAGAACTTGATGAAATCTGTGAAAGTTTATATAGTATTGTCATTTTGGTTGGTTTCCACTTCGTTAAATTAAAATTCTTTAAAGCGCATGGCAATACCAATTAATAAATTCAGGCAGAAATAGGACTTGTTAAATGACATTATGTAAGCGGAGCTGTTTATATGATGTGTCTTCTATCTTTCTTAGAATAATCAAATAGGATTTATTTATCAGTGACATTCCTGGGATTATTCATTAGAGTGGACTCTTTGAGAGTGACCAGACCACGCTACTGAATAGAACTAAATATTGTTTCCTATGTGGTTAATTCAAGAACAATGACATATGACATACTACAAAAAATAGTAATAATTGAATTGGCCTAAAAAAACTGCATGATTTTGAGTCAAAAAGAGTTTATTGTGCAGCCTGTTCTGAATTCCTTCATATGCATTGTCCAAGTTCTATGGCACTCTATCACACCAAGGTGTCACTTTTGGTATCAAGGCTTTATTACTATTTAAGCAGACTTCTAATTTCCATGGCCATCTATAATTGCTCAAAGTTTAAGCACCAAATTTGTATTCATTGTATTTTAGGAGATTAGATGCCAGGCAGAAACATCCTCTGAAATGTCTGCCACTGGTTATGTGTTATCCTGGGGGTGGCATCCTTCTCTATTTTCTCAGTCCTGCAATATCCTCTCTTTTGGTCCATGCGCCCTGTCCTCTCTGTAGTCAATTATTTCCTTTTATCTGAAGCCCATAGCCTCTCTGTGTTGCCCATGCTCTAGTAGTGGGAGAAATTCTTGAAATCCTTTTCATGTGAATAGTAACTTCTTGACTGAATCCTAAGCCTTAAAAATTTGTGTTTTCCCAATCAGACAAAAATAAATGAGGGGTTTTCTTAGGTTAGATTTATGTTTAGTAAAATGTACAATACTAAGTGTATAATGGGATGAGTTTTGACAAATGTTTCTACCTGTATAATCGACATTTCTATCAAAAGATAGAACACTCCCATTTTCCAGAAAGTGCCCTCATGGCCTTTTACCAGGGAATCTCCTATATCAGAGATAATCATTCTAAAACTTGTTTTCTATGATAAAGTAGTTTTTTGTCTGTTTTAGAACCTCATATAAATTAAATCATAAAGAACGTGCTATTTTTTATCCACCTTTTTTAGCTCAGCAGAGTATTTCAGAGACTTATCTATGAAATTCTTTCATTGTTGAGTAGCATATGAACACACCACAATTTGTTTCTTCATTTACCTGTTGCTGTACACAAGGGTTGTTTCCAATTTGGAAGTGCTATGGATATTCTTGTGAAAGTATTTTTATGGATATTTGCTTTCATTTCTCTTGGAAATATACCTAAGAATGGACTCACCGGGTCACAGGGTAGGTGCCAATACTTTTCCGCAGTGGTTTAGTGGCTGCTCTGGTGTGCTGGTTGGACTCCTCCTTCCAGGAATAAAGCGTGTGTTCCCTCATCTGCTAGAAATGTTGGCAGCTGACAGCTCTGAGCTAACTCCCCCTCTGGGACTTGCCCTCAGCTGAAGAAAGACTCCTCACCCAAGAAAACACACAGGGCTGGGACAAGGGTGAGGCAAGCGATGTGCTGAGGGTGCAAAATGTAGGGAGGTCCTTGCTCTGAGGTTCATGCAAGGACAGTACCTTGTTCCTCCTGCCAACATATATCCACACACAGCTTCAGAATCTACTCTCTACCACCCGTCAGAGCAGGTCTATTATCAAATGAAAGGTAGCAAGTTTTAGTTTTTACCATCAATAATAACCTTTCAATCTGTAGAACATACTACAGTTTACCAAGCATTGTCGTGTGTATCCTCTTGTTATCCGTGCATGGAGCTTAGCAGGTGGAGGGCTTTACAGGTCACGAGGTCGGCTCAAGACATTAAGTAGCATTGCCAGTCACGAAGCCAAATGGGGTCCAGGTCCTAACATATCACGAGCACCAACCTTTTCCAAAATTGCCTTCCCGATACGCTGTAGGTTACTTCCCAGCAATACGTTTTTTTTAAAAAAAAGAGGGAGAATGAGTGGCAAATGAATGGGCACTGATAGTATAAACTTTCCTTCAGCCAAACTACAAGACAATGACAAAGCACATTGGCTTTGAATCAGTGAAGCATTTCTGGAAGCTGGGAATTCTTTCATATGCCAAAATTACTTTTCTCATTATATGTAATTCTATTTCCTCACTTGGCACTAAGCTATTAATAGGTAGACCTGAGGTTGATTTCTGTACTTTAAGTAATAGATTGTGTCACTTTAGGGAAATCATATCACTTCTCAGAGTTTCATTTTCCCCATCTGCAGAACTGGTTCTCAGAATCTGTGATTTCAGAGATTATATTTGTGTGTGTATGTGTGTGATACTATTATCACTATCAACCCGTCGTTTCCTAAAAGAACAGGATGAAGGATAATTCTTTCACATGAATATATTCAGCTGATGAGACTGATATAAATGCCATTGTGACCAACCCTGAGCTGAGGTCCAGCCTTTGGGAATCAGAGTCCTGGATAATCACTAAGACAGTTTAATTTCTGAAGTTATCAGCCTCTATGAAGGCAACACGAGACTGTAAAACAGCATTGTCCCATGGCAGCAGGTAGCAGTTCACAACATTTCTGTTTTTCTGAGGGAATTTCAGTAAGAGGCTTGCCCCTGAGAGCTGGACACCAGAGAAGAGGCCTGACCCACAGAAATCTGGTGATGACAGACAACGTTTGACTGCCAGCTTATTTTGTTCAGGGACCATCCACATCCAGCAGAGTGCCTGAGGTTTGAAGAGCGCCACACACAGTGCGCTGCCCAGCAGCACTGTGAGCCCAGCAAGGCCACCTTGATCCGTGGCAGGTGACAGACCTTGCACTTGGTGGTGGAAGTAGGAAGCAGGCCTCTCATTCACAACAATTATTTTTAATGACAGCAAACCTGAAAAGCTCCCGCTGACATAGTCCCTCTGATAGGGGAAGAGTGACAACTGGCAGTTTTCAAACCCCATTTGACTGCAAAACAATTCAACTTCACCCTTTACACTTGCTCTTTTACCAATTTACCTTTTTAAAAATATGGGGTGTAAACTACTACAGTAATAAGTAATTCTTATGCTATCCTTCAGAGTTTGTAAACAATATTTTTAGATGATTCCTCATTTAATCCTCAGAGCCATCCATGGAAATGTATACTTTTTTCTCATGGAAACACTGAGGCACAGACTAGGGAAATGACCTTCATAAAACCACACAGCCAGAGACCAGTGACATCAGAGTATTTGCCTGGATTATGATCATACTAGATTAAAATCTCTATGGGTAGACACCAAATCTGCATCCACAGAAACAATCCCAGTGCCTGGTATGTGAAAGGCACTAAATAACTATTTTTTAAGAGAGGGAATGAATGATGAATATACTAAGGAACTAGAGCGTAAAATCCTGCTTTTTGCCATCTTTCATGAGATGTCATGAACTTCTTGAGAGCTTCTGGAATGATAAACATGGAGAAGTCTGTGGACATGGTCAGCTTCCTATTTTTATTTATTCAACACATAAACATTGAACAACTACCACATGAAAGGCAAGGCATTAAATACAATGAAAATTTTACAAGAATATGCAGAAATCTTATTCATCTAAGTCTGGAAAGCAATGTTAGTGAGTAGAAAAATCATGATTTCCCTACCCTTTCTATATTTTCCTCCCACCTCTTTTACTGCCTGCTTCCCACGTCACTAAGGCTGGCAAATGCAAGAATTAGCCTATAGAGACAAAGTTGATGTTAAGGTTTCCTGTTACTCATCCCAGATTTCCATGACAGTCAAATAAACAGGGAAATAATAGAGAAGTACACCAGCTTTTCCATCATGGCCATGTTTCTGGTAAATTAAGTATGTCTTATAAATCAAATGCTTTGTTCTATTGACTTCCAGTAAAATTGGAGAATTTCATTTTCATTTATAGTCATCTTCAGTTGGTAATAGTTCCTAGCACAAAAACTTAAATTAATAGTTCTCAGTCCTGAACACACTCACCAAGGGAGTCTTAAAAACATATAATGTAATTTCCTAACTTCACCCAAGATCCACTAAAGCTGAATACCTTGGTTTCCTTTTCAAATTGCTTTTCCAAAAGAGAAAAAGCTACGAGTGAGTATATTGTTTTGCTATAGAGGGAACAGAGAAATGAGGAGGTAGCTGGAGGGGGATGTGGGGTGAAGGGAGGTTTATTTTTGAAGATGAAACATCTAATACCATGTTTATAGCCAGATGAGAAAGAGCCAATGGAGAGAGAGAGTCAGATATATTAATGATTCAGAAGAGAATACAATTGCTAGAGGCAAGTCATTGAGTAGATAAAAGGGGATGGACCCGGTGCACAAGGAGAAGGGCTGGCCTTTGATAAAATCCTTAGTGTCCATCTCTATTAAAGGGAGAAGAGCAGAGTACGGTCTGTTGGGAGATGCCGTGGTGAGAGTATGTAGAAGTTCTACTTTCTCAATGAAGTTGGAAGCAAGGTCACGAAAAAAAGAAGGGGGGAGATGGGAGAGGTATATTGGAGGTTTGAGAAGAGAAGGAAAGATATAAAATTGTTACCTAGGAAAGAAGCATAGTGATTAAACTAGGAAATTATGGGGCATGCAAAAGCCACATCAACAAAACAGACAAAGACCTACCCTTATGGCATTTACATTCCCACGACAGAGAAAATAAACAAAGAAACAAATAATCAATCTAATGGCAGATAAATGCCATGAAGAAAATAAATCAGTATGAGGGCATAATGGGGGCAGGATGACCTCACTACGGAGGTCAAGGAAGACCTCTTGATTAGACAACACTTGGAGGTCTGAATAACCTGAGGGAGGAAGACTGAGTGTAGCGGGAGTGATTATTCCAAAGAAAGAGAACCCCAAGTGCCACGTTCATAAGGGAACATGCTCGAGGTATTCAAGAAACAATAAGTAGGTGAGTGTGGCTGGAAAGGAGTGACCAAGGGGGAAAGGGAGGGCATGTAAATGCAGAGAAGAGGCCAAGGGACAGACTGAGATGGGCCTCGTAGAGCATGGTAAGGATTTGGAGTTTATTCTACATATTTAGGGAAGCCACTGGAGAGGTTTAATCAAGGAATGAGTGATCTGACTTCTCTTTTAAAAGAATCCCTCTGCTGGTCTACCGAGAATAAACTTTAATGGCAAGTATGGAATCAGGAAGACCGATTACCAGACGGTTTCAATGGTTCGGGGGAGAGATGATGGTTGCTTGGGAGTGGTAGTAGTAGAGTGGCAGGAAGTGGTCGGGTTTGGAATATATTCTGAAGCTAGAACATAATAGGATTTGTTGATGGATGAATGCAAAGTGTGAAAGAGAGAGTTCAAGAGGAGACTCAAAGATGACGTCAAGTATTTTGGCCTGCACAGTAGAACAAATGGCAATGCCCTTCACAGCCATGTAGAGCTTTAGAAGAAGAGGGACTCGAGAATTCAGTTTCAGAATTTTTCACATAATATTGCCATTATTAATATACATGGCTATCATTCCAGTAGATGATCAGCAATCAGGGTAAGAGCTACAAATTCCCAAAAGACCCTGCACATGACCCAATTTTTAACATATGGTAGTGTGATATGGTGATATAATGAGAAATGTATGTTTGATCTTTGTCCTGGTTCCTGGCACAAGGACTTCCCTTCTGGGACCCTTGGAATTTCCTGAGTGATAGGGATGAGAGGGGCATCTTCTGTTATTCATGATAAGCCTCTTTCAGCCAAGCCTGGCTTTCTGCTGAGGAGATGACTGGTTGCTAAGGGCCCCTAGATGGCTTCAGGATGTGGCTCACAGCCAGAAAGACTGAGGCATGCCTGGAGGGTTGGAGATTTAGGCCCCACTCCCCAGCCTCTGGGGAGGTGAGAGGGGCTAGAGATTGAGTTAATCACCAATGGTCAATAACACCTATGTAATGAAACTGCCGTAGAGATTCCTAAATGGCAGGGTTCAGAGAGCTTCCAGGTTGGTGAACATATTGAGGCGCTGGGAGGGTGGCATGCCTAGAGAGAGCAAGGAAGCTCCATGCGCCCCCTCCACCTCTGTACCTTGTTCAATGCATCTCTTCCATTTGACTTTTCCTGAGTTGTGTCTTGTATAATAACTGGTAATAGTGAGTAAAGCACTTCCCTGAGTTCTGTGAGCTGTTCTAGCAAATTATCAAACCTGAGAAGGAGGGATCTGTGAGAAGCCCCCACTTTGTAGCCAAGTCAGAGAGAAGTGTGAGTGACCTGAGGACCCAATACTTGTAACTGACATCTGAAGTGGATGCTGGCACTAACTCTGGGGAGTTAGTGTCAGAACTGAATTGAACTGTAGGACATCCAGTTAGTATCTGAAGAATTGGATCCAAATTGGTTGGTGTGAAAAAAACCCATACACATTTGGTGTCAGAAGTGTGAGTAAAAACACATCAGAGGTAGATAGCCCTGAAAATTCATTGAACAATCTTTAGAATATAGTCTATGGAAAGATTAACTATACACCAAGAATTTATTCTTGATATATGCTGTCTAAATCATGGGACCAAAATGTAACTGTACGTCCTGTATAAGAGGTATTTTAAAAACGCAACCAAAAGTTCCTTTTTAAAGACAAAAAATAGACAAACTTCTGGCAAGTTTTATTTAAAAAGAGAGAGAACACATTAAAAAACAATATTAGGAATAAAAGTAAAAGTATCTGTAATACAGATTCTGAAATCATAACAGAGTATTACCAATAATTTACGTCAAGACATTTTCAAACTTAAACAGATTGGAAAATTTCTTCAAAAAATGTAATAGACAAAAACTGACTGAGAAAAAAGAGCAATGTTTCTTTTAAAGTAATTGAATACAATAGATTTAAAAAACTGTTTACAATAAACTAAACAAACAAGCTGGATCTATTTTACAGGTAAACTTTCAAAAAACAGATAAGCTATATCTCATAAACTATTCCAGAGAATAATGAAAGATCAAAAGAACCCCTAATTCATTTTTTAAAATACAAACCTTAATACAAAATCTAAGTAAGTACTTATTAAAAAAAAACAAATTACAGCTCATTCTTAATTGTGAAGGGAGACAAAGAAATATTAAATATACAAAATATTAGAAAATGAGTTCTAGAGAAGCATAAAAAATATAGCACAGTGAATGAGTTTTGGTTAAGACATAGTAAATACATGTATATAAAAAGCATATGTTAACTCCCATTCATAATTTTAATAAAATAGAAGGGTATTATTAAGAGTAACTATAAAACAAAAACTAAAGCAAACCTCATTTGTAATGGTGAATCATTAGAAGCAATCCTTTTAAAAGCAAGAACTGGACAAAAAAATGCGCTAATCCCATTCTCCTCAATATTGTGCTGGAGGTCCTAGGAAAAGCTACAGGACAGTACAAAAGGTGTACAGGGGTAATCAGGAAGAGATAAACCAATCTGTATTCACACTGATGTGCTTTTCTACGTAGAAAACCAAGAAGAATCTTCAGGCAAACTCCCAGAACCGCTATTCAGTAAATGTTCTGAATACTCAGTCAAGATATGAAAAACATTATTCTTCCTAAATTTCAGCCAAAAACTGTTAGAAAATATATATTTTTAAAAATGCTATTCCAATAACAATGGAAAATATAAAGATCTAGAAATAAACTGAAAGATGTATATAATGCCTCTTGCAAAAAATTTATTAAACTTTATTGAAGGACACATAAGAATGCCCAGATAAATTAAGAAATTCCATGTCCATGAGTTGAAAAATTTCTATATAAAAATAGCAGTTTTCATTCTAAGTAACATATAAATTCAATCATAAACCTCACGACTATCAAAATCCAAATAGGAATTTTTAAAGAACTTAACAAGCTGATCATGAAATTCATACAGAGGAATAAATGGCTAAAAATAGTGAAAGCAAAATGGAAGGAGAGAAATAATGCAGGGGGATTCAGTTTGCTGCATATAAAGATTGGATAATATCTTGATGAACTATGGTAGGAAAAGATTTCTTTAGACAAGATTTAGAAGCTTGAAAAGATTTAGAAATTTCCCTGCACTTAAATTAAAACTGCAGAATGTGACTGTGTTTGGACATAGGGCCTTTTAAAAGGTGGGTAAGTTAAAATGAGGCCATTAGGTTGGGCCTTAATCTAATCTGACTGGTGTCCTCATAAGAAAAGGAAATTTGGACACACAGAGAGACACCAAGGAAGCATGCACACAGAGAAGAGACCATGTGAGGACGCAGCCAGAAGACAGCCTTTTACCTTAGAAGAAACCAAAGCTGCAGGCACCTTGATCTTGGACTTGCAGTCTCCGTAATTGTGAGAAAATAAACTTCTGCTGTTTAAACCGCCCAGTCCATGGTGTTTTGTTACGGGAGCCCTAGCAAACTGTTACACCATCCTACATGCTCTAACTGCATTACCTTCTTAATCTTACAACAACTCAATGATGTTTGTATTATTATTCCCATATTGCGTATGAGAAAATCAAGACTCAAAGAGATTATGTAAATTGCCCGACTTCATGTGCTTAGTTAATAGTTGACTCAGACTTTAAACCCAGAATATCTGATGACAGAGTTCAGTTCCTAACATGATGTTAAATCACTAAAATGAATAGCCTAGATCAAAATATGTCATCAGAGAAAAATACTTAAAATGTAATGTTGAATATAAAAAGCACCTAACGAAAGAATGCTTCTAATATGATATCATTTATGATAATTTTTAAAATACGCAAACTAGAAGTTACACCTTTGACAAAGGGAGAGAGTTGGAGTTAATGATGTTTCTTTCCTTTTTCCTTTTTATTTAGAGAGGGCTGAAGCAAATATTGCAAAAGGTTAATATCTGTTTAATCTTTGTCATAGACAATAGGTGTCAGCTAGATGATTTTCTATGCATGAAGTGTTTCATAATTTTTGAAATATTTTATTTTTTAAAAGCATAATATATTTCTTTAAATGTCTTTCTTTGTGCTTAAGTTGGGCTGTAAATCCTTTGTCATAAAAGGGAAGTTCATTCTTTCTGTCTTGAGTATAAACAACAAAGAAAACTTTTCTTGTATGTTTGTTTGTTTTGCAATTGGAATATTAAACAGGTAATTTTCTTTAACGTATGCTGGTTTTCTTACAAAACAGTCTGGATCCCTTTACGAGTCAGGTTGCTGAGTTGATCATACAGTGAAAGACTAAAGGAAGTGATTAGAAACAGATGTGACATTTAACGAGCTTCCACTGTGAAAAACAGAAAGAGACAAAGGGGGAGCCTGAGCACAGCAGACGGCCCCGTGTGCTTCCACAGGACCCCTCCACCCTTACTGCAACGAAAGCTCATCGCCACCCGCCATCCCACATGTAGAGAGAAGATCGTTCTCCACGTGGACAAGAAAGAACACTGACTCAGAAACTGGTTGCTCTGAGACACCATTCAGGACCAGTCCAGAATCAGTGGTTGGAATCTCATGTTGCCGAGTTAGAAGGAAAAAAGCATTAATGTAGGATTTATATACTGGCAAGTTCTACAGAAGCTGAAATACAGTGGCAAAAGAAATAAGGAGGCTTAAGAAACCAGGGATTTTTATGAAATTAACTAAGTAGACTCATTTCTGTCAATTTCTAGAATCTGGTAAAAATCCCTCTAGTTCAATTTGCTCTTTTTCAAGGTAAGTATCAAATATCACCCAGTGTTTTGGAGAGACAATTCTCCATGAATCTCTCCCGTTTGTGCACTTCTGAGCAGAGGCACTGACATCTTTTGTTCTGGACTAACTTATCAATGATATTTATGTAGTAAATAACCTGGAAAAATAGGGAGAATGTCTCTCTCTGGAGCAGGGAGCGCATTTGCTTGCTGTCCAGTATAAAAGAGAAAGGTTTCCTGAGTTTAGGATTCCTCAGCTGTGCAGCAACCCCCTCCTGTGTGCAGCATCCTCCTGGGTCACACCACATTGCTCCCAAGGGATTTGGAAGTCAAAGGGAGCAAATAAGAACAAAAAGTTCAGGCTGCTTGCTGTATTGTGAGTAATCAAGTCCTTTGTCTCTGATCCAGGAGTCTCGGGACTTCTGTCAGCATCCAAGAAGCCGTTGCAGAATAACCTGTATTAGCTTGCAAGCAGAGCAAAATCTCAGACTCTGCACGATTCTTAACACGTGTTACTTCTAAGGTTAATTGTTAAACATATCAAGTTCAGATTAACAAATATGTGTTGATCACTCACTCTGTGCCAGGCACTGTGCTAAGCAAGCATTTGACATCTACTGTTTCAGGAATCCTCATGTTGGCTTTATGAGGCATAGCCAGGTTACATAACCTAACAAAAGCCACGCAGTTCGTGAGTGACAGCTTCAGACTTCTAGTTCAGCCAGTCTGACTGGAGCATCTACTCTTCACGACTTTCCATCCACGAAGCAACACTTTGAAATTGCAATTGTTGTCCCTATTAACAAGGAAACCGAGATTCTGAACAGCGCTTGCTCAAAGTCACGAAATTCACTCATATGAAGTTAGGATACTAACTCCATTATAAAATCAAAAGGCAACATTGATTACTAAGTAAAAAGTAGCTTCAAACATTTTGCATTAAAATCTTGATTCTTGCTGTAATCTTCCAGTATTTTCGATTTATTTTGTAATTCTTTTACTAAAAGCAAAAGAAGCACATTGTTGCAGATAAGATCAACTAAAAGATGCTAAAAATTAGTGGACAAAAGTTTGAGGAGAAATAGGATTTGCATAATTTCAAATTACCCACCCCCCAAAAACTTATCAAGTGCAAAGGAAAAAAAGTAGTAACTTCACAGTAGAGAAACCCAGCATATGTCAACTTAGCCCAGTAATGAAGGAGCAATCCCAGCAACAAGAAAATCTACACCTAAACTCCTTGATATGCTACACCGAGAAGGATGCATCATTTTCTTGGTATTCTTGCGAAAATAATGCATATCTCATTCCAATCATGAAAAATCAGACATATCCAAATTGAATGACATTTTACAAAATAGATAAACAGTAGTCCTCAAAAGTGTCAGGATCCTGAAAGCCAAGGAAAGACTACAGAACTGTTATATAAGACAAAGGAGAATTAACGAGGAGATGCAAAGTGAGTTCACGGATAGGGTCTTGGAACAGACAGGGAAAAACATTCGCGTTAAAACCGGTAAAACTAGAAAAAGATCTGCAGTTTAGCTAGTAGTGTTCATTTCCTGTACTCCATCATTGAACTGTGATTATTTAAGATGTTAACATTAGGGGGAACAGGGTGAAGGATTTAAGGGTATTCTTTGTATTTTTTTTCAACTTCTCTGTAAGTTTAAAATTAGTTCAAAATAAAAAGCTTTAAAAAGCCTAAGTTATTACATCACTTATATAAAACAATGTTTTATGAAATGTAGCACAGTGGTTAAGAGCATCTTCTCTGTATTCAAATCCTAATTCTTCTACTTATTAACTGTATCATTTTGGGCAGTTCTACTGATCATTCTGTGCTCCAGTTTCCTCATTTCAAAAATGAGGGGCATAATAATTCGTGCTTTGTAAGATTGTTATGAAGATTAAATAAGGGTATCTCTGCTAAACGCTAAAAACAGAGGTTGACGCAGAATAAACAGTCAATAAAAATTGTCATTTTTGTTACTATGCAGTGGTTCACCTAAGCCAAGTGCCTTGGGTTTTGCCTGGCAAATATGGCCAAATCAAAGACAGCAATGAGCCCTTGGAAGTGAAAGCAGGCGAGTGCAAGGAGCAAAGGTGGCCTCATTAGGGCGTGCTCTGAACGAGGGGCAGCCAGTTCAAATGCCAGCAAGGGCCACGCCTGCGACACCAGTAAGTGAGTCAATCTGGGCAGGAATGTGATCAACTGGAGAGCCGCTGCCTCGTCCAAGGGAACAGCTGCACTCCTGCTGTCGCCATGACAAACTGTGGCCTAATATTGCCAGATCTTCCAATTTTTCAACAGAAGTAAGAATCTTGGCTTTTTATAAGAAAACTCCCAACTTCTAAATGTTGGGAAATAATTCAAAAATGGGCCGATACTACAACGGCCAAACCAAGCTCTGGCAGTGAGCCAGATGCTGCCTGGGGCGTCCTTTGTGAATGGCCGACTTCTTATCAGGCGCCAGTGGAATGGCCAGAGAGTGGGGCTTTGAGGCCAAAATATCTTGGTACAAAATCACTTCTGCCATTAATTAATACTACCAACACACACGTGCTTACACATACGCAAATCACCTAGTCATATAAACTTGAGAAATTCAATTAAACACAGTTTTTGAATTGCAAGTCTCAGAACTTTGCATATGCTCAGGTACATAGTGAATCCAGATTAGAAGATATACTAGGCCTTTTTTTTCCAGTTTCATCTGCCACTGGGCCTTTTTCTGAGGAGTTACTCATGGGACAAGTGTTGTGTGAAAACACTTGGAGGACACTGCATTATTTGGTCTCTGATGCTCCTCCCACCCCACCCCGACCCGCAGTGATTCTGAGCTCAGCATCAAGCCCGCCTTCCCACATTTTCCCTGCAGCGCTTGGGGCAAGTGGACTCTTGGTCGATGCTTAGAGAATGAATTGCTTCTTGCAGAGGACTTGGGGCTCACAACACAGCCTGTACTTCATCTTAGAAAAAATTTAAAAAGAAAGGAAATAAAGCCAGATGGCACATTGGACTGAACAAGCTAGAACTAAATAAGCTTGCGGGCTCTGCCAGTTGGCTTCGATTGTTTACAAAGGAAAAGCCAAACAAAGAAGGAGGTGGAATTTATTTCAGTAAACAGCATCTTTCAAAGAGAAAGAACTCAATCTCCTCCAGAAGAGGCAGCCTCACTGCTGTTACAATCAGAAAACATTTGCAAACAACCACTTGGTTAAAGAAAATAATATGTTCAAACAACAGAACTGTGGATTTCCTCCGGGTCTTTGGTGTGTCTGTGTGTTTTGGAAGAAAGGCAGGGGGAGATGCACTTGCATGCATTTCATCCGTCTGTCTAAGAGCATCTGATATCTCGGGAGTGGCAGGTAAAACATTTATACATGTGGTATATTTACGCACTAAGGGATTTTACACCCTATCTTGCCAAACACTCCTCAATCGGCAGAGGAGAGAAAGAAGTCCTAGATAGGGTGAGCGGCTTTCCTAAGAAATAGATTCCAGCCCTGTTCCCTTCCTGCCCTACTCTCTTCTGCCTAATGTTCTTTCTCTATACGCTGCCCCGTAAGGCATAGGAGCATTCTAAGAAACAGTCTGCAAAGCTACAACTCTAAATAGATACTACCAGCAACGGGAAAGAGAAGAAACGTGGGAGACGGCAGAAGTCCAACAGAAGAGTGGAGTGTTGTCAAGATAAGGAGTTAAATTCTAAAGCTACAGAATTGCACATGCAAATCCAAGGAGAATCTAATCATATTGCTGGGAGATACTGAGATATACTACGATAACAATAGCCCTGCCTAACAACGAACATTTCCTGAGAGCTCTCTGTGCACCGAGCACTGTCCTGAACGCTTTCTGTCCTCCATCTTGTTCCATCCTCAGTTACTTTCTTTGCAGGAAAGGCAGCACCATCACCATTTTCACAGGAGAACTGAGGCCGGGTAGGAGGCCTAAGTCAGTAATACCCAAGGTTACGCTTAATGAGTAAACATGCTGGCATTTGGATCCAGATTTATCTGGTTCCAAAGCCCTGAATTATTCTTCTACACCAAAAGGAATGATGGGGAGCCACTTATGCATTATGATGTATAAGTCAATTTTTGCACATCTAAAGAAAACGCTCGCTCCACATCTGCTGTGCCCAGCACGTGTCAGTCACTGTGGTCAGTGCTGAGGATGAAGCAATGAATCAGACCCTACCTGGGGACTCAAAGTGGGTCCGGGGAGGGTGAGGAAAACAAGGTAAGTATTATGATCTGGGCTATAAGAGAGCACTGTGGGGGCCTATTACTCAGTCGGGGTTTCTGGAAGGCCACTAGGAATTGACAGCATTTGAGGCGGTCCTTTGAAAGAGGACAAAGTTTCTTAAAGGGGAACAGGAAGAAAATGCTATTCTAGACACAGCTGAAGGATTGGAGAGCAATGGGGTCGTGATGGGGGAAAAGCATCCGCTGGAAGGCGGCTGGGGCACGCAGTGTATTGAGAGGTGGCGGGAGGTGAATTTGGAAAACCTGAGGATCTTGAACTTTAGGCTGAGCAGTTTGAACTTCATGTTGTTGGTAATGAGGATGGGGTGAAGTAGGTTTAATTTAAGAAACGTGATCATAGAAATGCCCCAAATTAAACAGGAATTCGCTTGCGGGGAACAAGGGTTAAAACAGGATAATCTTTTCTAGTCAGATGTATGTTAGAATTCCAGCTCTGTTAGATTCTATGTTAGAATATAGCTCTGCTACCCACCGGCTGTATGACCTTCGATAAGCTACTCGCCTCTCTGAGCCTCAACTTCCTCATTTGTAAAATGGGAATAATGAGACTATCTAGCTCACCAGATTGTTGTGAGGGTTAAAGAAGGATCTGCACAAAGAGCTTTTGAAAGTGCCTTACACATGTGAGCTATTATTCACGTGGTGGGTCCTGATTTACATAATGTTTGGTTTGTCAGTGGTTTGGGGTAATCAATGCCAAGATCTTTTTTCCTTCAAAACTTGCCCCAAGGCTATTATACACAGAAAGTTGGTGGTGTGTTAGAAAGGAGCACTAGTTTCAAAGGCAGGCAGCCTGATTTTCTGATTCCAACTCCCCCAGTTGTTGGCAGAGACTGAACTGAACGACTTTAGGGCAATTTTGACCCTTCTCTGAGATTTCGGATTCTCTTTGAAGCACAGCGGTAGCACAGAGTTGATAATCAGCAAATATTGGTGCCTTTCTCTTCCTTTCTAGGCCTGGCATTGCCGTGTTTCTAGGAAGTCACTGAACTTCTCTGGGCCTCGGTTTTCTTCTTAGGAAAATGGGAATAATAATCCGCATTGGGTAATTTTGGAGATTATTCTGAAGATCAAACAGCAGATGGAATTACATGGACCAATGCTTTGTAAACTGGATCTCTTTACAAACATTTGTGAGCATTATTATAAACCCAGCCCATGTTCAAATGGTTCCGCTGAAATTCTGAATCCTGAAGGCAAAAAGGAGTTAATATTTGGAGTGGCCACATGAGCTCCAAGCTAGAATAACAATGAAACTTTCATCTCCTGGCCCAATAATAGTGAAAAATGGTTTACCTTTATGAGCCTAGTCATTGCTACCCTGTGAAAACAGGGCTAACTGCTATAAAATGGGGCCAACTGAACCTACACAATTCTGTTTCCTGCCTCCCATCAATTTCACCTCTTTCTTCCCCTCTCCCAAACAATAGCCTCTCCCCCCAACCCTTCTCATCATGGGGAAGTATTACATCTGTGAAGATCATAAAACATGCAACACACTTTGGAAAAAATCACCGTGATACACGCAGAGACACACACGCAACATGCACATGCGTGTACACACACAGCACATCAGCACATCCCTTCCCAGCAATGTCTTGAAGAAAGGAAACAATTGCAAACAGCTGATTTGATGGAGTCACTGAGCAACCGTGGTGCCATGCCATGAGCATCTCTTAAATCCTTTCCACACGCCCTGTACACCAAGACACACAAGCTTAGCCTGGAATCAGCCTTGACGGGACACTTAGAACCCAAATGCCCTTTAATTAAAGCAACTATCAGAGCATTTGCACCAACAGTCTGCAAGAGTCACTGACTAGAGGGGACTTCCCTTGGGTTTCTTTTTCCATCATGGGGAGATGGAACTATCACCACCTAGATCACTCAAAGATGTGTAATGCCCTGATTTGGGAATATCACATTTCTGTTTTTATTTTGACTTTTGCTCCTTTGGGAAGAGTATGAAAGAGAAAGACCTGGGCTGTGGTGGAAAACCCTCTGGACTTGAAGTGAAAACACCAGAACTCAAATACTTATTGTGTTCCATACAAGCTCTGTCATGTTGTGGGAGTCACTTCTCACCTGTAATGTGGGGTCATGATGCCCACCTCCCAGGGGTGTTGGGAGGCTCAATGCAAGTATTCTGGAAATAGAAGAGCCTTTTATATTTTTAGTGTTGAATAAACATGAGTTGTCATCACTCTAAAGGCCAATGAATTTGAGTCAGGAGGCATAGGGCCTGAATCCTGGCTTTGCGACTAAGTAGCTGGGTGACCTTCACAAACGATTCGCCTCTTGAAGGTTCATTTTCCTCACGTCATACAAGAAACATTCACAAAATCTCTCTCATGTGGCAGATACTCTGAATCATTCTATAAAGTGTTAGTCAAATACAAGAGATAAACATATTATTGACTTATTACTACTGGTTAATTATGTGAATTATACAATTTCACAAAGGTGAAATTGCATAATCTGTGTGGTATCTGATCTGCAATTCTAGGTAATATTATTCTCTGAAGCCTTAAACTTCTATTCTAATTTATATTTTCCCAGCTTCTGAATAGTAAATATTTTAAATTTCTGCTTGACTATTTTAGTATGGTCATACTGGGTAAGCTGCTGCAAATACTTTGTAGGGTGAAATGTGATAATGATATATAAACCAACAAATAATAGCACAGGGAGATGCTCCAGGATTAAAACTCACTGATTTTGCCTAAGTAAATCTGATGTCATTCTCTGATTACGCAACCTCAAACCTATCCTAATGGGAGCATTAAAATAGAGATGGTTGTTTTTACAAGATTGGATAATGCTAAAAAAAAAAAAAGAAAAAAGAAAAAGAAAGATATCACTCGTGGAAAGTTGCTGTAATTCGTACAGATTGTAAAGGAAAATATCAGCAGTTTTCCTGGTAACTAGTTTTGAAAATGGGAGAAAAGCATTGAAATCAAAGAGTGTTCCCTTTTGAAAACTATGGAACCGGTGGTAACTCCCATCAGGAAAGCGGTTTGTTTGGGAAGAAGAGCAAAGGGGCCCCGAGTTTTGGGAACACCTCCTACGCATGTATGTACAGACACACGGCTAAGTGTCTTACAACTGTTAAGGCATTTACATCCTCACATGCCTGGGAGGGGGATGGCACCCTCCGTCTTCACAACTTGCCCAAGTCCACATGGCTATGGAATTCAGACCCCAATTTTTCTGACCAAATTTGTACCATCTTCCTCTCCACCATGCTGATTGCCTTTTACTCCTTCTGCCGAGTGTTAACACTGCCCCTGGCAACAACCTCTGCCACTGTCCTAGGATGCCCCTGAAATAGAGGCGAGCCCAGTGGGGGCACAGTACACCCAACCCATATTCTTCTCCCTTCTCGTCTGGACCCCTGGTCCATAGCTGTTCCACAGGAGTCACATAAAGGACAGAGCAGGCTTCATAAAGAAGGAGCCTGAGTCTCAGTATGTGCGCTACCCAGGATGAGGAGGAGGAAGCTTCTAGCTGTGCTTAGGAGGAATTGTCTTCCATTTCAGAAGCTTGTATTGTGTGAGACAACTCAGGTAGGAACAGTGACAGGAGAACAGAACTTTGTCATAAAGATAGTAGTTGCAAGCCAGGCTCTATAGCAGCGTTGTACAATACTACCTTCTATAGTGATGGAAATGGGCTGTATCTGTGCTGTCTGATATGGCAGGCACTAGCCACGTGTGGCAGCAGAGCACTTGAAATGTGGCTAGCGCAACTGAGCAACTCAGTTTTTAATTTTGTTTAGAATTAGCTAATTTAAATTTAAACAGCCACATGTGGCTAGTGGCTACTAGGTTGGACAGCACAGCTCTATTTCCATCTACCTATGTGACCTTGAACAAGTCACTTCATTCCTCTGAGCCTGAGATCACTCATCTGCTCATGATCCTGCCACCTCCCAACTTTGCTGGACCGACAAAGTGAGAAAAGAACCATGCGAGTGCCTAGGACGAAGCCTTGCGCTTAGGAGGTGCTCAAGAGACTTTGGTTGAATCTGAAAATGTGACTCTCATAACAGTCCAAGAGAGATGCACGTTAAAAGTCTAATCCCGGATTTTTCTCCAAAACTGATTCTTTGCAATTGCTTTATTCATCCAAACCTCACTTGCCTGCCAACAATGACCTCTGAGAAAATGAGGGCTGAAGACAGCCGCGCTAGTTACAGGACTGTGGGTCCGATGCTTATCCCTGGCTGCCCTGCCTCCCCCGGAGCTCTGACGTACCCTCTTCTCCAGGTGGTAAATGACGGGAGCCGCTGAAAGCTGCACAAAGTGCTGTTTATCAGATGTGGCCACAGATCTTTGAGAGTTTCGCCATAAAAACTTCTCTCCTTCTCCTCCACTTTTTAAACATGTTGTTTTCAGGAAAATTTGCCCATCTGGTTCTGATTCATTTGCACTTAACTCATCAGAGGGCGGTGGTGTTGTAATACCAGATTGACTTGCAAAAAGTTCCAGTTCACATAACTCGCAGCCTCTTTCCTTAGAAACAGGAGTGGGTTTGGCCAGCAGATGGACAGAGTGTGCTCGAGATGAGACAGAGGGCACGAGATGGCAGTTCCAGACCTGCTACAAACTCTCTGTGCACCCTGCTCATGTCCCTAAATTCTGGGGTCTGGGCCTCCCCTCCTGGGAAATGAGAATTTCAAGTGAGTGGCAACTCAGTTCCATACAATCTGACTAACAATAGCTCTCCAATGTGGAAAAGCCCAGTATTTTTACAAAGGGCATTGTTGTCGCTAAGAACTCACACAAAACTGGACAGTTCGATGAAAGAAGTCTAGTAGATGTTTTGTAATGACCAAAAAAAGGAAATGTGGTCGCCAAAAGTTCACACAAGTTCAGGAAAATCAAATAACCCTAGATTCACCTCGTTTTCAGTTGATGAAAACACTAGATGACGAGACCAGCCCTGATATTTGAATAGCTCTACATTGAACAAAGTCTTCCGGGAGAGTCTGATGGATAAAAGACAGCAGTGAGGACTGGATGGGAGAATGATTTAACTGGCAAACCCAGGGACTAAATGTAGGGTAATCTGAAAACAGAAAGCTACTTTCTTTGTACTAAACTATATTGTCCAGCAATGGTTACAAGATCTCCTCCAACCGTTATTCAGTCTAAGACTGAGATGCTATGGGGCAGGCTTTTACGTTGAGCAGGAGTTGAGTTGGTGACCAAATGGTCCTTTTTGAGTCAAGAGCCAATGCCTATAAGCCAATGACTCATAATTACATAAAATGACCTGCAGGATCCCTTGAATAGCCATCTCAGCTGGAGTTCTGGTGATTCCATTCTCCTCAAGTGCTCAGGAGTCACCTACAAAACTCATTGACTACCCATATATCGACGGTTATGATGATGTCATCAAAGTCCTGGGTTTCCAATAATCTCCTCCAGAATAACAGCTCCCAAATTATATCCCAAAGTATATTTTCTTCTGACTTCCTGTCACATATATACAACTGCCTCCTTAACATCCTCACTTGGATGTCCTGCAGCCATCTCAAACTAAGTACTTTCAAAATAAAAACTTAACGTTCTTCTCCCACAACTCTTTCCCATCCAATGGTCTTCACTTCAGTAAGGAGCAATGTCATGTACACAGCAGATCAAGAGACACTGGTTCAAGAGACAGCAAGTTAGCCACCATAAGTCTCAGCTTTTTGTTGAACTCTCTTTGTGAACCCTGAGGCTTAGAACATTTTGGGCTAAATGGAATATAGATCTGTCTTCTTATATCTCCTACTCATTGGACCTGCCAACAGTTATTATCATTCACGAGCTTAGGGTTTTGATTCAAGTCTCTTCTAGAATAGGCATTTTGCCAGTCAACTCTGAGGCCTGGAGAAGGGAGGGAGCACATTCTGACCATTCTACGTTCCTAACACAAACTAGGTACAACAAAGTGAAAGTTAGAGACTCTGTTCTCTACACCCTCTGCAATGTCTTGATACCTTCATTCTAGCATTATCACACAAGCTATAATTATCTATATTTATTCTCCACTAAACTGTAAGCTTAATTTTATTTATTCATCTTTGCTATCTTAGCACTAAGCTCATAGCCTGACACTTAGGAGGTATTGAGAGAATACATAACAAATGAAGAAATGATGAATTAATGAATAAACAATAAAGAAATAAAAGAACTGATGATGCATTCAGTCTACCAGGCAGCCCTGGCAAGCCCTGAATATGCTGCATCTCGCGAACATCTAATCACATATATTTACTTTCCTCCATCTTTCAGCCCACTCTGGACTCTGGAAGAAAGCTTCAGGAAGAGCTTAGTATTCGGTGGAAATTTCTCACCAACAATCAACACCCAGTCTGACTTTCTTAATTATCTTTCTCTTTTCTCTCTCTCTTTAATTCATAGTGTCTTTTTCCTCCTCCCAGGTTACCCATTATTACCATAATGACTTCAAACACCAAGTATTGCTATTCAGGGCACTGTGAAAATGTGTTTTTCCCATCAGTCCTGATGAAATAGTTTCCACTGTCTGTTTCCCTTGCAGATAGCAATCAAAGTCCGGGCACAACAATAAAAAAAAGGTCCGAACTCTTGTCCGATATAGAATCTAAAACTTGTCCTTGGAAAGCGACACCCAAGGGAATTTAATCACAAATGCTCTTTGGTTGGCCCAACCCATTGCAGTTGAATACAGAGCGTTTGGAATGATCCGTTTCTGGGAGCTGATTTCCTTATTCTCCCCTCTTAGTCTTCCCAGAAGGCCAAAATAAGAGGCCTTTGAAGAATGCTATTCCCTAAAGACCTCGCTGCGATCTCCAGGGTCTAACAATAGCCTGTGACTCTCACCGTCATCTTTCACTACAGCCTCTGGCTGCATCCCCCACAAGCTCTGACTGCACCATTCCCTGAGCTCTTCACTCCCTCAGCTTGGTTGACTTCGCATCACCATCTCGGTACCTGTCGCTTACTATCCACACCAGGCCCTAGCACTGACTAGTTATATGACTTTGGTCAACTATTTTACCTCCTAGCCCGAGTGCTCCCATTGGTAAAACAGGAATGCTCACCTGCGTCTCACAGGATAGTTGTGAGGCTAAATTATGTCATGGAGCAGACACTACGTGGGAATTGGTCCTGAACTGATTGGAGGACTATACATTTGCCTCCTCCTTGTCAACCTTGCCCTTTTCTGAACTTTTATAGCATTAGTACCATGCGAACGTATAATTCACAGCCAGAATGGCCTTTAGAGATGGTCATCTGAATATTCCCATTTCAAATGCTTGGTACACATGCTCACACAGCACACAAAACAAACATACATAATTCTACACACACACACCAGACTACACACCATGTACACACGCGCACACACATACACACACCACGCACACTCACCATTAGTTGGGCATTTGGACTTTTGCCATTTCAAATTCCAAGGATGGCCTGTCTCTACTGCCCATTTCTTCTCCTGTCATTTGGCATTTCTAACTAGGAAAACAGCCCTGGTGCTCAGTCCAAAGAGGTTCCGATGCAACATCATGGGAAACATAAAGAAAAGAAAAAACATAAAAATGTGCTATTTTTCTAGAGCCTTTTATTCTTTGGTAAGCTTAGACCCTATTTCCCAAGCCCACAGTTGATAGTCATTGTTAATATATTAATGACTAAGTAACCGAAAAATAAGGCATATACAGAACATTCCCCCTCTATCAGGCACCATGCTGGTGCATTGCTTGCAGGACGCATTTAACACTTACAACAGAACTATACACCTGCAGCTGTTAAACAATCAGGCCGCAGGGGGAACAGCCAGCCCCAGACATTCTTTACTGCCTGAGGTCTATCCAGCGGCCGGGCTCCTCACTCCAGCTTTGCTCACTAGCAGTTAGAAAAGCAATTGTACCTCGAGCTGGGGGTGACCACTGATTAACTGGCCAAAGGGCACTGTGAGCGTCAGTCTTACTGATGATCCAAAAAGAGTAACAGGTGGGCATCCAGGGATCAGGGGCCATAGATGTCTCTGCCATCTCGTCCTACCGCAAAAATGCCTAATGTCTGTGGTGCTGATGCTTGGCGTTTCCCAGAAGTCTACAGTCATTCCAGAGCCCATAGGGTGCCTGGCTCTCTTGGCTCCAGACTAGAATCAGTAAACACAGTTTTGTTCCTCAAAATGCAAAATGATTTCTACAGAGACCAAGCCAGCTGTCCTCTGCCAGCCTATCATTGGCCATGGGTTGACAGAAAGTTGTGGGCTTTTGTTGGCAAAAGGGCAGTACCAATAATCCACCTATGTTATCATATACTATCAGGGTAGGACACAGTCATCTCAGCCCCAGAGATTTACAGAGGCGTTGGGTTCCATTAAGCCAGGAAACTGGAGTTCCAGTGATATCATTTAGGGAGATGTCTGTCTTCTTTGGGACAATTTAGCCACGTAGGTAATATAAAAGACTGCTCTTACCCCTTTGAATAACATAGAGAGCACATGTATCCATAACATATATAGAGCTCCTGAAGTTCCAAGAGCATGCAAGACTTTGAAAGGATTGGGTCCTGATAGAGTCAGTATTTTCTATTCCTTGTTCCAGCTCAATGCTGGATCAGATACCCTATGGTCAGCTTCCTCCCTTTCAATTACATGGTTGACAGTTTCCAAAGTGCTTTCATGTTCGTTATTTCATTAGTCATTCACAGTGACCTTGAAGGGTTATCATTTGAGTTTCTCAGATGTGGAAACTATGGGTGAGATAGGATAAGTAACTTACCAAATATCCCACCGCCTGCAATGGCAGAGATAGAGCTACACGATTGTTCAGTGTCCACGCTGCTGCCTCCACTAAGCCCGGATTTCTATCTGCAACTTGGTACCAATAAATATTCTGGGGGATGACCTAGGCTGTCTGCTCTGCGTGACTAGAAGAAGCAGGGGGTCTTTTTTAGACATTGTTAGACTTCATTTCTTCCCATATGCTGATCCCAACTGGTCTTTGACTCCATGTCATCTCTCAGTCCCAGTTCAATGCCACTTTCTCAAGGTGGCCTTCCCTGATGCCCCTATTAAGGTAGGAGTTCCACTCTTCTGTGTTCCAACAGTATTTTGTTCTCCCTATTTAGTAATGCTCATCATACTTATAATAACTTTTCAATTGCCATTTTTTTTTTGTTAAACTCTAAGTTCCATGAAGGTAGGGACCATATTCTGCTAGCATAGTTCCCAGTACCATTAGGAACTCAGTACATGTATAGAACAAAAGAACAAACCAGCCCCTCTCATGGAGAAGACTGGACAGAGCCAGAGAGTGTCAACCCATCAGTCAGAAGGAGACTTACCAGAGGTCCCCAGATAATAAGTACAAAAACATCTCCAAGAGATCAGCAGCTGGTCAAATGATGTAAGCCACTTGTCAGGTCCAAACTGAGGCCAGGAGCCAGGATCGGGACCAGAGGCAAGGGGAAAGGACCCAGAGCCTTTGTTTCTAACAGGGTGGGTCATTCAAAGCTCCCCTTTAGGAGCCAAAGGACTGGCATCTCAAGAACAGGACCAGGGAAACAAAGTTCACAGCTCTCTTCAGGGCTGTTTAGTTAAAACAGATGGCTCGCTAGCTTGACAAACGCTTTCCTTCTCCTTGTTATGTCCAACCATTTCACATAGCAGGTGATAGGGAGCTATGGATAGATGCACTGGTGGAATATCATGGCAGACGGTATGTTTAAAGAAGATTATTCTGTTAGGATAGATAGAGAAAAGTCACACAAGAATCAGGAAGACCAGCTAGAATGCTAACAGATGAGAGAGAAGTAGTGAGCTCTTGAATTACAACGGTGAAAATTAGAACGGGACGACCAGAATTGAAATATATTACTAAGGTACACTCTGTGTAGCATGGCAATTGATAGGATACACAATAGCATCCCCATCTGACTTGCTTTCTGTTTACTAGGTACTTTTATGTCCTTTACCTCACTTGAGCCTCATAAGAAGCCTGTGTGTTAGATAGATAAGGAAGCAGGCTTGAGAGGTGACCTGCCCAAGTCACACAGCTGGGGCTGGAGTCCAGGTCTCTGAACCATGGTGTCTGAGCCCTCCAGACAGCGTCAGGCCATTATGTAAGCCAGAGTTTGGGTTACAGGAATGGGCTCACCTCACTCCTCCAGGATTAGGCGGTCTTTGATCTTGTTTGTGTATTCATGTCTATGTAAATGCACATTTATCGCCGTGCATTTCCCAGAAGAGAGGTCAGAGGAGTCCCATCGCTCTGGGAGTCTGAAAACAGCCTCAGCAGCTGCTGCACAGAGATCCCAGTGCCTTACGACAGGCTCGGCTCCCTGTGAGTCAGACCTGTTTTTCATCTTCACTGTTTTTCCTGATTCCTAAAGAAATTCCAGGGTCTTTGTAAAATCTCCAAATAAGAAATTTTAAAAAGATAAAATGCTATATACTCTGCTACAACTTACTTTTTTATTTGATAATATAATGTCAAACACTCACGAACATTTATTGAGCTTCTATTAATTGCCAGGCACTGGGTGAGGCACCTTTATATACAGCTTCTCATGTAATCCTCCCAACGGTCTCAGACAAGGACTGCCATTACCTCTGTTCTACAGATGAGGAAACTGAGGCTCCCAGAGAGTAACCTGCCCAATTTCACAGAAGTGCTCAGTGGCAGAGACGGAAGTGTGGGCACGTTCCCTGATTCCAGAGCCTATACACTGACTGCAACTGTATACCAGCGATATCTTTCCAAGTCAGACTTATTCAATCACGTCTGTTTCTTGAAGAAAAGGTCGTTGTCTCCTTCTCTTCCCCCAAAATGTTTCTTGGGTTTAGTTAGCTGGAGTAAAGGGGCCAATCCACAATTCATTTAAAAAAAAAATGCCCATTCTTCAAGTAAGCTTAAATAGGTCCTTTGCTGTCTTCTTGATGAACCAGAAATCTTCACAGCTATGCTCCATTGTCTGTGGTGGACCAAGCGCGGGAGCAGAAGAGGAAGCCTGGATCTTGGATTAGGTCCTGGCTACATTAGTAACTTACTGAGCAGTCTTGGGCAAGTACTCTCTCTGTCTGCGTCTCTGTTTCCTCTTGTTTATGATGAGAATTGGGGGTGGTCCCTGAGGACCCTTCCGGATCTACTAAAACATGTTGTCTCTCAAGACTTCCTAGAATGTGAATGGCCTTATTTTATAAGATCATTTAGTTAAAATGAAATGTACATGTTCACAGTAATATTCAGAATAGTAGAATGGCTGGGGAAAGGAGATAGAGGGTGTGTTAGTTCCCAATGGCTGCTGTAACTAATTATCACAAACGTAGTGCTTTAAAATGACAAATTTTTCACTCAGTTCTGGAGGCTAGACTTTGAAATCAGTTTGCAATCAAGGTGTTGGCAGGGTTCTGCTCCTTCCAGACTTCCTCAGGGAGAACCCATTCCTTGCTTCTTCCAGCTTCTGGTGGCTGCTGGTATTCTTGGCTTGTGACTACCTCACTCCAATCTGTTTCCAGTCTCTGTGGCTACACTGCCTTCTCTTGTTCTGTGTCAAATCTACCTCTGCCTCTCTCTCGTAAAAACATTTGTGATTGTATTTAGGGCCCACCAGATAACCCAGGACGTCCCCATCTCTAGCTCCTTGAATTAAGCACATTTGTAATCACCCTTTTCCAAATCAGATCCCATTGACAGGTTCCAGGGATTGGGGTCTGATATCTTTGGGGGCCAATCTTCAGTCTACCACAGAGGATCGGTGAAAATCCCATTTAAACTAATTCATGATGACACTCAAGGTGATGTCTCAAGGACATGATCACAAGCAACAAGGGCCAAGCAGAGGTAAATGTAGACACGCTGTTGGTATTTGATAGAGGGAAGGGAGGGGAGCAGAAGAAAAAGGTCAGGAGAGGCTGATTGTAGTGGGATTGTTGTGTAATGCAGACAGTGTCTGCTACCTGAAACAACACACCACTGAGTCACGCTGACTGGCTGAAAGGCTGCAGCCCCACAAACCAGGGCGAGATCACCACAGACCCTTAGATTGGCCAACCAATGGGTAATTTTAGGACACCAACCATTTGTTGTAAAATCAAATGACTTCCTGGTACCAGAACTCTCCTTCTCTGGCCCATCCAATTCCCTACAATACATTTAATTATTTTCTTTAAGGAAGAAATAAGCCACACTTTTCATTCCCACGAGGACTACACATATGCTCCTTAAACTGGCACGGGATTTCCCAGCTCATCTTTTCTCTTGAAAATTCACTAACTTCAGGAAATATTTTTAAAAATAAAGGTCCAAACAATAGTTTAGTAAACTTAAAGACGTCTACCTTCTTGGAAGTTTCCTAGGAAATTTAGATTCAAGACTAAATTCTACCAGGAACCAGCTGGGTGCCTTTGGTTAAGTCACGCCTGACTCAACCACTCAACCAGTGAGAGATGGGCCCCTCCTAGCCTCTGACTCTCTCCCTTGACTTAGAATAATCTTGAAAAATGTCCTATCTCTACTTCCAACCTGTGAGCTCCTAGATGGCAGGAAAAACGTCTTGAAGAAAAGAGTGGCAGATTTATTGAGGCACGTGCTCCATCAAGCACTCAGTAAAGTCTGTATGAATCATGAAAATGACTCCTGCTTTACAGATGAAGAAACTGAGTGCTTAGAGAGGCTGGCTGACTATCTCGAAACTGTACAACCAGAGAAGAAGTCCGGATTCACACCCCGTGTAAGTCTAAACTTCATACTCCTTCCCCAAAATCATGCTTCCTCTCGTATCTCTGGCACCTGGTATAGTATGTAGGATATGGGAGACTCCGGAGGAAACAGTTGACAGATAAGAATAAATTAAAGAGGGGAAAATGAAATAAAAACTTTGTTTACACTATGCATGAGCTATGCCACCTCTGTAATGCTGGACATCACAAGGCACACAAGGTGTGCGAGAGAGGGCAAGCAGATTGAGAGAGCAGTGATGCACAAAATAAAGCCTTACAAATGACAGCGCTCTACACTGCCTAAAGCAATTGTCATAGGCATTGTGGCAGTTGAGTCTCACAAAACACCTGGGAAGTATGAAATAGCAGGAAGTAGATTCTTACTTTTAGTAATAGAAATACAATCTGAGATGTTGCACGATTATAATTCCTAAGTGGTAGGGCTAGGATTCAAAGCCAGGTCATAGGACTTCTTGTCCATTGCTTTTCCCCCTGGGCAGCACTGCCGTCTGTCACCATGGACTCTCCTTATAGGACATAGACCCCTTACCTATAGCTTGCTCAAAGACTCAGAGGCCAGCAGCCTTCCGCTAGCCCCCATGACCACTAAGAGCACACATGCACACACACACGGGCTTCCTTTTGCAATATTTACAATGCCAGGGGATGAAGAAATGAGGATGAGGGGCCTGAGGAGGGGATAGAGAATCTATAAAGGACACAGGAATCAGACTAATGATATTGTCATCATAGATTTCCCAAACGTCCTTGAGAATTTTTCCCAGTGCCTTCTATAAACGAACTGTATACGTGTATATATTGCTGGGTGTGACTAATGCCCATGACATAGGCGAAGTCATAGACCGTCCAAAACGGGCATGGCGTCCTCGAAAACTTAAAAGTCAGACCTGGGTGCACATTTAGCTCCCCCGTCCTCTTGTTGTAGGAATGGGCCAATTTCTTTCACTTCATCTGTAAGGGGGAACCACAGAATCATTTCAAGGGTGAAGGTGGTCATCAGTACAACACATCTAACACAGATTCAAGCAAATAATTATTTTTCAACGTATTCAATTCTTATATGAAATGAATATATTTAAACATCCATTCTTTGGAAATGTAGCAACTCCACTGTATCAGTTCAATAACTAGTAAGTCACAAGCTATGAGTGAATTAGAAGTATTTTGTAAGCTCCTCTAAGCTATAACCTCGTTGAGGATGAGAATGTCTTTCTTGTGTAACACTTTCTTCTCAAGGTAAGACACAATGTCTGGTACATAGTAAGCAGTCAATGAGTAATAGAGAAGGTTGAAAATAAACAATGCATTGGACTGAGTAAAAATATCAAAATACAGGCAACTACAATTTTTACCCATATGTATGCAAAGGAAGCTCTTTGAATGTATATTTAAATGTATATTTGAATGTATATTTAAAAAGAAGCTCTTTGAATGTATATTGTAATTTGAAATTCACCTTCTGCTCCAATTGCACAACACTTAAAAACAATGTTGCTTTTGCCTAACACCAAAAAATCAAACACAATTTTGTGCAACAAATTTATAATTCCTAAATTATTATGGACTATATCAGACACGAAGTGGGCATTGTTATTTTGCCTATTCATTCTCTCTTTATTCATCATCTGAATGTGTCAGCCCAATTTTCTTTTTGGAGTAACCCCCTTACTCCTGTCTGGGTCCATATCATTCAGGGAAGGCTGATCCCCACTCCTGGCTCCAGGAGTGGGCATGTGACCCATAGACCAATGAGAGTACAACAGCACACTGGCCGCAATGATTGGCCAAGAGATGAGCACATGACAGGTAGTTCCAGGCTCTGAGCTGTTGGAACGGCATCTCTGCCTCCCAGCTGAGATTGCCAAACTGGTAAAATATATGCCTGAAGATCTGAAAATGCCAGTGGCCATCTTGCTGCCACAAGAAGTTTCTTGAAAATGAAGCCAGTGAGAGGAAAGCAGGCCGAGACAAGGAGTGAGGAGGGTTGGTATAGATAATCTGGGTCCAGCCATGGCAGGTAAGGAAGCTAATAAATTCCACGCTTTGTTTTCTTAAGTCAGTTTCAATGGGTTTCTTTCTCAAACAACCCAAAGTGTCATGTCTAATATAAAGCATCACATCAAAGTCACCAAGAGCTTAAGAAAAATTGATAGGAGTGAAATATAAAATTGGGACAATTCTGTCCATTAATTTATTTTGCCATATAGGATAAGAGCACCATCACTCACTTTTCAAGAACAACTAACATTCATCAAGCACAGTCAATATTTATGAGCACCCACTAAGTGCTGGCACTGGGCAGAGTCCTAACATGGACAGGCTCTGGGTTAGCAGTTGCCTCAAAGAGTTGACACACTGGAAAAATGCCAGTGCCTGAGAACGGATGGGTTTTCCTTCAAAGGGCCATTAAGTCGGCTCTCCCTTGTGTCTGGCATGAAGTAAGCAAGTGACTCTGAATGTTTTTATTAAAAAGTGAATTAAAGGTCAGAGGTGAATTTCCCTTAATCCTTAATTTCCTGTCTGTGTGCCAAGGGTAGGTAGGGGCCAGGGAAGGGGTAGGCAGCATGATTTGTTAAACACCAGATGAGGACCCACGGTGGCTGAGAGAGCTGTACCACAGGAGCTGGCCAGCCGGGGCTGGAGGCTGAAGCCGTGGAGAAACCGTTCCACATCCTTGTGGTGGGATGTTTAATATTGTCAAGGACACTGGTTGAAGGAGTGATTAAGAAGGGGGAAAAATTAGGGCTTATTATTTAAGCAGATGAAGTATAAGACTGAGAAACAGATCCTCAGATTTCATTAAACATAGGCAACTGAGGACATAGAAGAAAAATTCCAATATCGCATTCCACTTCGGGGGTTTATTCTATTATTATATGTCTTTGAAACAACCCCCTGCTACTGGGCTCTCCTCTAGGTGCCACATTATCACAAGGAGTCAAGCTGACTTGAGATTGAACAAAGGTTCTGTCACTGGCTATGCTACTCGGTGAATTACAAATTCTCTGAGCCCCTCTTAAAATTAGAATTTCAACCTCTGCCTCTGGGATGGTGTGAGAACTGTGTGATGATGCGTGCAAAAGTATCTGATCAAAGTCTTGTGCGTAGTAGGGGCAGGACAGATGTCAGTTTTCCTTCCCTCTCTGCCCTGTTCCACGTCACTCAGCAAACATTGAGACACTCTATGGAGAGTGGTGGTGGAATGGAACAGACACGTGGTTGGGGTCAGACAGCTGGAATTTGTATCTTACATCTGCTATTTACCATCCATGAGACTTTGACAGTTTTCTTCCTTAAAGTTCAGGGGGTTTTTAATCTTTAAAATGACAATAATCACTATTGCCTTGTGTACTTCACAGCATTATTAAAAGGATAAAATGAATGAATAAATTTAAAAATGTTTTGTAAATGAACATGTGCCATATATATGTGTGCGTGTGTGTGTGTGCATACATATATACACATATGTAGTTATATATATATCGAATTTTATGTGATATAAAAGACAAACTAAAAAGTTTTTGAACATCAAAAGTAGATCGATCTTCATGACATTGGATTCAGCAATGGATTCTCAGATATGACACCAGAAGTAAGAGCACCCCAAGAAACAATAGACAAACTGAACTTTATCAAAATTAAAACCTTTTGTGTATCAAAGCACATTATTAAGAAGTGAAGACAACCTACAGAATGGGAGAAAATATTTTCAAATCATATACCCGATACGAGTCTAGTGTCCAGAATAGTTAAAGAATTCCCATGACTTAACAACAAAAAGACAAAAAGTCCAATTTAAAAAGGGGCAAAGGACTTGAATAGACACTTCACCAAAAAAGATATACAAACGGCCAACAAGCACATGAAAAGATGCTCAATGTCATTAGTCATTAGGGAAATGCAAGTTAAAACCACAATGAGGTATCACGTCACACCCACCAGGATGGCTATAAAAAAACCAACAACGATGTAAAACAGCAAGTGTTGGAGCAGATGTGGAGAATTGGAACCCTTGTACATTGTTATTGGGAATGTGAATGATTCTGCTGCTGTGGAAAACAGTTTAGTATGTCCTCAAAAAGTTAAACATAAAGTTACCATATGACCCCTCTTACAGTCTATACCGTCCAAAATTGAAACCAGGTATGCAGTTCCACTCTTAGTTCTTTACCCAAAAGAATCGAAACAGGTACACAAGCAAGTACTACATGTATGCACATGTTCGCAGCAGCATCATTCATCATAACCAAAAGGTGGCAACAGTTCAGATGTCCATCGATGGATGAAAGGATAAACAAATTGTAGTATATACCTGCCAATGGAATATTATTCAGCTGTAAAAAAGGAATGAAGTACTGATAGCTGCTACTACATGAATGAACCTTGACACTATCATACTATGTGAAGAAAGCCAGACACAAAAGGTCATATACTGTCTGATTCTACTCATGTGAAATATCCAGAGTAAATAAAGCCATAAAGAGAGAAGGAAGAGTGGTGGTTGCCAGAGGCCGGGGGAGAAGGGGGACTGGGGAGAAACTGTTGGAGGAGTGAGGGGTTTTACTTTGGAGAGATGGAAGTGTTTGGGAAGTAGCAAGAGGTGGTGGCTGCCCAGCATAACGAGTGTACTAAATGCCACTGAATTGTTCACTTTAAAATGATTAATTTTATTGTGTGAATTTCAGCTGAAGAAATTATTTTTTCAATAGATTGACAACTTTAATAATGTTCAAAGAAGATCCATAAAAGAACTGTTCTGTATCTAAATATGTCAGTTTTTAAGGAAAATATAGTAATCATCCCATATTTTTTAATAAACCAATGAGTGCATCAATAAATCAATTAACACATTATCTCAGAAAAAATAGTCTTATTGTAAGGAACACAGAGAAGATTCCAAACAAATTTTCAAGCAACAGAACAGAATCATTGCCAATGATATCACTGTTTTGTGTCAAACCATTACCAAGTGAAACTGAAAAAAACTAAAACTATTCATAAATTTGCCAAGATAGCATGTAATACTATGACATAATGGTCAGTTTTTCCAAAGTATGTTACTTGTTTATTTTATTTTTTGGTAACTCCTGTCCCTGTCTCTTCTGAAGAATGTTTTTTCTTCAAATTAAAACTATCAAAAACTATTCAAAGAACACTAAGAGACAACATTTATCTCAGCTCCGAAGCTCAGTCAGCTGAGAAAATAAAGTTGAAAAAACATGCAATTAATTTTGTGATCGCTAAATCACAACGAAGATCATTCTAAGTTTGTTCATAATTTTGAAATGTGTTTATATTGACAGGATATTTTCTGTTATGTATTTTAAAGTTTCAAAGTTTATTTATATGAAAATGTTGCATTGTTGAAAAGAATGTCATTTGATCATTAATAAAATTTGGCCTGTGTGTGCGTATATATCATTCGGGATCTATCCTGTTAGACAAAAACTACTGTAAATGCCAAAAACAGAAGGAATTTAACATAAGGAATTGGTTGCACAGGTGACGAAAGAGTGAGAAGCTACACTGGAGACCGGTGGCACTCCTTGGGTGGCAATGAGGAAGTTGCTCCCTCCCCTAGACTGGAAGAGCAAAGCAAAGTGCCCAAGAGCCAAGGTCACCAGGCTGAAGCTGGGATCATCCTGAACCAGGGGCCGTCTAAAAGACAAGGCCTCAGCTTGAGATACAAGACACACACCTCAGGGAGAAGAAACACTCTAGCTCTTGCCTTCTTCCCACCCTCCAATCTCTCACTAGTACATCCCATTGGGGAAACCCAGCCAGCAGCCAGTTGGCTGGTATAGGAGCCCAGGAAACAGAGACTTCAGGGGCCAGCATTTCTGTCACATAAGGGCAAGCAGGGAAGACTGAGGAATGGATGTGAGGGCAAGAAGGTCAAGGACCAACACAGAGGGCAAAATGAATTAGCACACGATGAGTACAACATCACATGAACTAGAGACAGCCAATCATATACATTTAGTCTCTGTCCTCAAGGATCTTACCATCTACTTTGGGAAACAGGCTGCCTGATGATTAGCTTGTTAGTATATAGTTCACTCCTAAATATAATGAAAATAGCACGGATAATAAATAAGGCACTTTATTCCACAGAAAATAGAAATCACACTTTGCGGGGGTCAGCCTGGTGGCGCAGCAGTGAAGTTCGCATGTTCCACTTCAGCGGCCTGGCGTTCGCCGGTTCGGATCCCGGGTGCGGACATGGCACCGCTTGGCATGCCATGCTGTGGCAAGCATCCCAAGTATAAAGTAGAGGAAGATGGGCACAGATGTTAGCTCAGGGCCAGTCTTCCTCAGCAAAAAGAGGAGGATTGACAGCAGATGTTAGCTCAGGGCTAATCTTCCTCAAAAGAAAAAAAAGAAAAAGCACTTCACATAGAACTGTCATACACATTATTTTCATTTTGAGATTAAGAAATTAAAGCTTGGAGAGTTGCCATGATCCTTGATTTCTCTCTCTCCACCAAAGCCTGTGATTCACATCATCATGGAGTCCTATTATTCTATTTCTCAAGTCCATCCACTTCTTTCCACCCAACGTTCTTTACCCCAAGGCTAAGTAGTCTCACAGCTGGACTACCACTATTGGCTACAAATAATTTCCCTGTATTCACCCCTGCCCCCTTCCAACTTGTTTTTCGCACAGTAGCAGTGACCTCTTAAAAAATACAAATATGATAGTGCTCCTTCTTTAATCAAACCCCTTGAAATTCTTCCTGTCGCTCTGGAATTAAGACTAAATTCCTTGATGGAACCTAAATCACCTTGCAAGTCCTGGCCTCTCCCCGACTTTTCACCCTCAGCTCATGCCCCTTCTCCCAAAGCTGCAGCCAAGCTCATCTGATCTGCCAGTTTTCCAAAGTGCAACCTTCCTTTAACCCCAAGGGCTTTGCACACGCTCGTCCTTCTGCCTGGAAAACAACCCCTACCTCGTCTGCGGCTTCACCCCGCAGTCCCAGTTCTCACGAGGCAATAAACAGTTTTTTATTTCTGGAAAAAACACCTTATTCATTCATTTATTCACTCAACAAATATTGATAATTGCCTCACACAAACAAATTCTCTTCGGGCATGGTAATTCGTGTCCCTGCCTCTAACATCTGCCCCGCCGGGTCTTTCCCCTACAAACTAAATGGCTTATTAATAATAACAATGACAGCAATAATAAAGGCCAAAAAACAAATGATACTATTTATTTAGAATTCTAAAGCTTTTTTGTCAGCCCGGCCCATGAGAAGAATTGAGTCATTGGGTATATTCAAGTTGGCAATAAACATTGTTGGTGATGTGGCTTTTGAAATCCTGAACATGGCAACAAGAAAATCTGAAGCCCTCGGCCCATGTATTATTATAAGGCCTCACCCTAATAATGAGCAGCTTTTTCCTATTTTCTCACTAAGGGATTTCAGGAGGCCTCCCTACTTGGGGCCCCGGTTGGCCTTCATATTGTATCAGCAATGCTAGAATTCTGCAAGAATTACCATTGCAGCAAAGGGAATTCCACACAGGCAAAAGCCTCCTGATCTTTAGGGCCTTCCTGTGGAAGATGAGTGCCCACACTCCGTATTCTAACTCTGTGAGAGGAGAAAGTAGGGGCTGGTGTTCTTCACACTAACGTCTACCCCCAGGGCCACCTCTCTTCTACTGGCAGATGGGCTGGGCGAGTCCCTTCCACCACCAAATGAGAGTAGACTATCAAAGAACCAGAAAGCCTCGAGCTGTGCCTACTCACATAGCGCAGAGAGTCCTGGCTTTGTAGTCAAACAAACCAGAGCTCAACTCCAGTCTGTTACTTACTAGCTGTGTCATCTCCTAGACCTGTGCTGGCCAATATGGTAGCAACTAGCTACGGGGGACTATTTAAATTTAAATTAATTAAGATTCCATAAAATTAAATATTTAGTTTCTTAGTTGCATTAGCTACATTTCAAGTGCCCAATAGTCTAGTGGCTACCATATTGGACAGCACAGATAGAACATTCCCATTATCTAGAAAATTCTACTGGACAAGAATGACCTAGAGAAAGTCACTTCACCTCTCTCTCTCTGAGCGTCCATTTTCCTCACCTGTCGAATGAGATCATCTATGGAAAGTACAGTGCTCGGCACAGAGGGAGCCCTCAATATGCCCTCTCCCTTCCATTCCTCGTGCCACATATGTGCTACATGCTGCATGAGGGACGTGCTACACGAGAGCAGGGATCTCGTTTAGTCACTTTTGTATCCCCAGTGCCTTCTAGCACAACATCCAATTCACAGGAGATGCTCAATAAATATTTGTTAAGCTATACTACTTATCCTTTCAAATCAATTTCCCTACCATCGCCTGAATGCACTAGGGATGAAGAAAAGAAGACATTACATGTATATATACACACAGATACAAGGCGCAATATTTATTGAAAGAAGGAAGGAGAAAAGTAAGAAAGCAAAGAAGGAAGAAGGAAGGAAGGGAGGGAGGGAGGAAGGAAGGCTGGGAGGGAGGAAGGAAGCCTCACTAACAACTATTAACATTTATTCAATGCAAGGTGAAGTACTTTGTTTAAGTTATTTCGTTTAATCCTCAAAAAAGTCCTATGAAATGTCATTTTCATCTCCATTTTACTGGTGAGAGAACTGAGGCTCAGAAATTCAAAGCCAAAATTCAAACCCATATCATTCTGAATTCAAAATTCACGCTCTCAGCTATTACTTACAGCAACCTCCCAGGGAGGAAGGAATGATATCTTCCCTTGTCCATTCCAGTAAATTCTTGTGGTGATAAAGTGAGATAATGCATGGGAACACTCACTGTAAACTTGAAATATCCACGCAAAGTGGCCAGTATTATTTTGTACTTATCGTTAAGCTCTCCAACTCTCGAGGCACTGTGCCTGGATTAGAAAACTGGCCAGGCACAAGTTACCTGACCTCTCAATGCCGAAGCTCAAAATCAGAATCATCATAATAGAATTATAATACCATTCATGCCTCATAGGATTATTGTGAGGATTATATAGATTAATGTATTTAAAGTGCTTAGAATGGTTTCTGGCGCATCTTCAGCTCTATATAAGTGTTAGCCATTAATATCACTGTTATTACCACTGCTATTACGTGGTGAAGAAGTAGGAGTGGAAATATCTTACAACTCAAAAATATCCTGAATCGAGGTGAAGAGTCTAATTTCCCCAACTTTTTTTTCTGAGTCAAAGTAAGCAAAAGGGTTCTCCATGATCTTAGCTATCATTCAACCAGAACGCCTATGGAGACAATCCATCTGGAGCAGATCAGCATTTGGAGGTCAAAGTTCGAACCAGTCCCCAGCCTTGGCTCCTATCTGCAGCCACCAGATGTATCAGCCAATGAACCGCCTGGTGCAGCTCAGTCTGTCAGGCGGAGACATTGTAGGGAGAGAGGCTCTTGGTTTTCATGGCCCAGAGAATGGAAACTGAAGGCTGGCGATTGGGCAAACATCTCCTGGGCCATCACAAAGCAAGTTTTAGAAGTTGCTGGACCATATGCAGTCGTGACAAGTAGACAAAATTTCCTCCACTGTGGTCTCCTGGAAGCCCCACAGCCACTCTGTTAGTAGTAAGTAAGACAATGAGAATTAAAGTAAAAGTCCACTGTTCACTCTGATGATGTTTATTACTTACCTGTTTCTATTGTCCCAGAATGACCTAATGCACCTGGAATTCAGAGAGCTTTCCTCAGAAAGTTAATCGTTTACCCAGACTTCACTTGAAGGGTAGAGGCAGGGGAATTTTATTCAATTTATTACCAAATGTGCGTTTGATGCCAGGATGTTGAATCCAATTCCTGAAAAGTCAAGGGCCTCAAAGATCGGAGAAACTCACACACTTAGAATAATACATCTCAAATGGATGTTCTTTCTTTTTTCCTTTATTTGAATAAGTATAGAGGACAACACCCTGATAAAATACTGAGAACCTGGCATTCTGCTCCAGGCAATTCGTAGAAAATAAGTGATAGGGATTCCCAGAATCCTAAGTCACTGAGAGTCAGCCTCACAAATAGGAGGACCTGAAATCAGAATGGGTCTAAAGAAAGATGCTGGGTGAAAAGTTCTTCTATTCTTGATATAATCCATTGACTATGATTGGCAGTTTGGTTAAAGGTGGATGACAAGGGTAAGAAATTTTTTCAAAAGAACTCCAAGATTTTTCTTAGCATTTGAGAAGATGGTTTTGTTATTTGTAGAGAGACAGTCCAGAAAAAAGAATGTGGGGTAGGGGAGGGGAGAAGGGGAAAAACAAGCTTATAGTGAGCACCTCTATGTGCCAAGCACTGAAGTAGGCACTTTACAGGCATCTTTTCATTTAATCTTCACCGGAGTCTATAAGGTAGATATTATCACCCTCATTTTACAGACAAGGAAATTGAGCTTTAGCAAGCTAAGTAACTAAACTAAGATATTACAGTTATTAAATGTTAAGATGAAATTCAAACTTAAGGGTTTTCTTGCCTGAAAGCTTATGATCTTTCTAACACATCCTTATTGACTGCCAGGGCTATTATCACAGAGAATCTTCATAACACCCTGTGGTGTAAATATTATTGTCCCCACTTTACAAATGAGGAAACTCAGAGAGAGTCAACGATTTGCCAGTAGAACTAAATGGCGTGGGCCCAGGTTCTGGAGGCAGATAAGTCCTAGATTCAAATCCCGGTTTTGTCATGTGTCAAGTACGTGGCTTGGGTTATTTAATTCCCTTCAGCAATGTGGGAATAACAATACATGTTTTATGAGGTTGCTGTGAGGATATAAACAGGAAGACATACGAAGCACCTGCATGGCACGAGTCTCCATAAATGGTAGCTGCTATTTTTGTCATCATCATCTGACTCACATTTCTCTTATGGAATTAAATGAAAATTGTAAATAACATAGCACATTACCCACTACATAGTAAGTATTCAATAAATGAGAGCTATTATCTTACTGTTAGGTATCAAAAATGGCCTTTGCACCCTCGTCTTCTGACTCAAAAACCCACAAGAGAAGCCCCTGTCCCGTCTCGCCTGCAGGATTTCCTCCATAACAAAACCCTGAGTTACTCCGGTGCAATCTGATCTCTCCTGCCTTTGACTCTGGTAACCACTGGCATTCCACCTCTCTCGACCTCAGTCTTCCCCCAGGCTCAGGGCAGAATAATATCCCTGTCCTTCCTCTGAGGGATGTAAGACGGCTTAAATAATTAACGGTTGTAAGGTGCTTTGAAAAGAGAGCACAAAACACCATAAATCCCAAGAATTAATTCATAGAATCAGTGGTGGGTTTGACAATTATATATGTCATATTTGTTCAGCTGTGAGAATGGTATAGAACGTCAAAGTTTGGAGTGTGGTCCAAATCTCTCAAGACCAAGGATTTCCTGCAACCCCATACTTCTGTATTCTCTAAGGCTAAGATTGTAAAGCTCCAATCTCTTAGACACAGCCTAAGAAATAGTTGCATTTTATTAACTTTAAAAAAAAAATCTCTCCTCGTCAGATCTAACCTGCACTGCAGTCTGGGCTTTGGAAGGCAAATGGTGGAGTGGAAAGTAACAGGCCTAGGAGTTAGCAAAGCTTCGTTGGAGTTCTAGTTCCGTCACTCTACTGGGCCACTAATGGGAAAACTGCACTCCTATTTCACCTAGCTGAGTCTTCATTTCCTCCTTAGAGAAAGAAAAAAGCTAATAGTACTAGTAATTCAGGTTGTTTTAATGAACTAAGGAGATAATGCCTACACTTTCATTCACCAGAAGTTTACTGAGTATCTTATTCTGTGCCAGACTTACATTAGGTAATAGCAATCAAAACACAAAATTCCTTGGTCTTAATAGTCAAAAATGACAAACTGATGACTGCAATAGGGTGGGCTAAAGAACTTGCCACTCCAAGTATGGTCCACAGAGCAGTGGCAGCATCGCAGAGATTATTAAAAATGCAGAATCTTGGTCCCACTTCAGACCTACTAAATCAGAATCTGCATTCTCACAGGTTCTGCGGTATTTCTATGCATGTTGAAGACTGAGACACTCTGGGCTCAGGGCAATGCCAAGGTCAGTACGGCTGCTGTGGGGATACCAACCAAATAAGAGAGAACGCAGCTGTTCTCCAGATGGGTGGGGCAGGTAGGTAGTGAAGAGGCTGCCTGGAGGGATACATGCAAAAGCACAGAGGCACGAACAGCGGGGCACCTTCAAGACACTATAAGGAACTCAATATCTCGGCGTTGGGAATGGGACTTTTTTTTTTATCACTAAAGTCCTGTTGATAGTTGTCTTTATTATTCAAACACGATAACTGCTAAAAATCAGCAAAGATCCTCTCCCAGATGTTTCTTTCAGTACGCCTAGGTGTACCTACACCTGCATCTGAACATCTGCTTTAACTACAAACGTTTCTGTCATGGAAACGGCAAATGCATTGATCGGTGGGGAATCTCCAACAGTAGCTAGAGGGTCAGATTAAATCTGTAATTCTGGCCCCTTTCAAATGTCTTTGATGTTGTTGAAAGAAAAAGAGAAACAGAGAGAGAGAGACTAGGAGCTGAGAGGGTGGAAGGAAGGCAGAAAAAGAGCAAACGAAAAGAAAAAAGGAGAGAAAACAGAAGAAAATGGAAGAAAAGAAAAGGCACAATCCTTTTCAGACTAGCTTTTCCTGCATCTTGTGAAAAACAAGTCTGTCAGTCTTGTGTGTTTTTCATGTCTGAGTTTCTGCTCTTTATGGGCACTTTCATCATTTGGATTTAACTCTTTTCACTCTCTTGGTCTTATATTGATATCAATTTTGTTATTTTCTGTACATAGTTTTAGAGATGCTTTACATGAGTTCAGTATGTTTAAACTCATCCAAACTCCTCAGGTCTGGCTCACAAGGCCTTCCTGCTGGGGTGCTCGCCTTCCTTTCCAGCCTCACTCAATACCCCATCCCAACCTACAAATAAGAATATACTCCCTTCCTAGCGGGATACCCAGCTCTGCCACATCCAGTCCTTTTGAAATACTCTTTCCTCTGCCCAGAGGCCTTTATCCTCAAGAAAATTCTTTTCTTTAGTAGAAATAGTTACCATGGCTACCATCTACTCAGGACATATTATATGTTCTCAGCAGTTTTTATTCAGTCTATTCTAATTATTGAGAATGCAATTGTATTACCTGCACCTAAGTTCTTGTCTCAAGCTCTGTTTTCTAGAGAACCCAAACTAGGACGTTAAAAATTTGCAAAACACCTTCGTGTTGATTATCTCATTTTAACTTCCAACTCTCCGGGGTTGTGTATATGTCAGTTACATTCAACCCTAATTTTAAGCACTGATCCTTATCAAATGAATATTCATTCGTTCCACAAGTATTCTTTGAGCAGCTACTATATCCCAGGCACTGTTCCGTATCATTTCGTACTCCGTTCTCTGACACTTTTGTAACATACGGGATTTAATCCTTGCCTTTTATATTCTCAGGCTCTTAGATTTGGTTGACCTTTGTAGTCATCTCATCCAGCCTTTGATCCGACACAGAAAGCCCGCCCAGAGCCCTCCTGACCACAATCAGCCTCTGCTCGAACCCTTCCAGTGCAGGAGAAACCAATTCTTGACGAGGATATTCTTCGGAATAGCCTTTACCACGTTCAACTCAAATCTTCCTACTGTCCCTACTCCCCACCGCTTCTCGTTCTGCTTTCTGTTCCTTCACAGAGTATCAGCTCTCACTTCCATATCATTTTTACAGAATCATGGCAGAGAAGTATTAAATGAAACTCTACGATCATTTTCTATAATTTCCTCATTTCAGAAGTAAGAGCATTGAAGCAACTTGTCAATGAAAAACTGCACGTTAGTGAAACGCAATTAAAACCACCTCAATTCTAAGCCAAAGCTCCTGCCACAACAGCATGTGGCCTCTCATTCATCCTGATCGATTTAGTCAATATGTTAGCCACTTGTGCACACTTCATGTGTGTGTTCTTCCTATTGTTTCCACTAACAACTCTTAGCTTTGACAAGTCTTGTTAAATAAACAAAGATTTATGGCTTTAATATGCCTTATTAAATACTCAGTTCCTTCTAATTAAAGTCATTAAGTTATTAAGTCATTTTGCTAGTTTCTATCAAAATCATGATATTTTTATGGAAGACCAACTTATTATTCATTCAACAAACATATATTCAATACATATCATATGTCAGGCATTGCTAGGTGCTGAAAGTCACAAAGCTAAAGAAGACATGGTGTCTGCTGAGGGAAGCTCACAGCAATCACGTTGAGAAGAGACATACATTAACCTGGGGCCTGGGAGAGAATCCTAGCTCTCCAACTTACTAATTATATAGCACTCGACAAGGTATTTAACATCAGTAGATCTCTATTTCATCATTAGTAAAATGAGGTTATGTCATGTAGTATTAACCTCAGTGTACTCTAATGATGATTAATGGCTCAATAAATTGTAGCCATCTTCATATGGTACATAATAACTGCTTAGTAAGTTAAAACCATTATTATCGTTATTATAATTAATAACGATTCTGTTAATTTAGCAAATGTTTATTGTATTTCCCCTGAGGGGCAATCTAATATATATGGTTGACATGGATATGAGCCATCCAGATGGCATTCAAAGAAGGACTTTCTGACCAGCTGTGGAGGACATGGTGAACAGACAGCCTCCAGCTGCCAGCAGTGTCAGGGTCTGCATTGGCTGGAAGGAGCTGTGATCACACCTTCCCCAGGGCAGTCCATATCTGGAGACCAGGTGAGGTGAGGATAAAGGTCCAGTCAGTCATCTGAGCGCAGGTCAGATCAACTCTAATGAGCAATATCCACTCCAGCACTCTTCAGCAGTTCCGCCCAGTTTGACTTCTCCCTCTGCCCTGTGCTGCTTTCTCACAGGAGTTGATCTCTAGCAAACATCCTGCATCCTGAACACTATCTCCATGGCTGCCTCCAGAGAACCCAAGCTGCGACAGTACTGCTCAGTAACTAAGAACATGGGCTCTGGAGCCACGCTGCCTACGTCTGAATTCTGGTCTCTGCTCTCTGCGCTCTCTCGAATGAATCACTTCATGGTATGTTGTCTTGGTTTCTTCACCTGTAAAATGGAAATTATATTAATGCCTACCTCACAGAGGTGCTGTGAGGATCAAGCAAGTTAAGTGTTTAGAATAGTACCTGGCATTTTCTCCATTCAGGAAATGCTAGCTGTTATTATCTCCAACATTACCACGTGCTAGACACAGCGCCACACCCCGGGAACACAGAGAAAGACCAGGCGTGCTGACCCCTGTCCATGAGGAGTTCTATTAAGCATTATGGTAGATGTCTGTGTCTGAATGAGAAAGACATGCTATGGTTGGAGGGAGTTATGTTATATGAGAATCCATGATTGGGAAAAATCCTCCTGAAGCTGGGAAAAATGTGAGGAGAGCTAGACAAACACTACTTGATAAAGGAGGTGACACCCAGATGACTCCACAAAGAATGAGGGAAAGTTTGAAATGAGATTCCAGTCTGGCCATGATATCCAGCCTACCTCAATTCTTCCCCAAACAATGGTAGACACTAACAATAACAAGCACGGCCGTCCTCGCAGTACAGAAAGGATTTTCACTTCTACTCTCTTTCTGTCAGCTTCTTCACTTCCACTTTTGGGTGGCATTGCTTTAAAACCCCAACAATTACCTTAACTGCAAGGTCAGGTGAAGCCCTGCCGCCAAGTTTGCCCCACTAAAAGCAAAACAAGAAAGTGTTAAGTCAATAGGATTTCTAAGAGCTTTACTCAGGAAATACAAGAGTTATTCTACCTAAACTAATCACAAGGCTATGTGCATCCCGAATACTTCAGTCAGGGGTTTCTCCCAGTCACAGGTTCGAGCAGCAGGGACAGCTAAAAATGAATGAATACAGGATTAGTCCCTCTGAGCTATTTTCTTCTCATAAATTTTATTTATAGCACAAATAAAAAGACAAGGTTTGTTACTTGTGCTTATAACCCATTCAAAGACAGAGCAGGGTGATTTTTACGTTTGATTACCATCTCCTTGACTTATGTATTTTAATAAAACCAGCAATGTGTGCATATTCTCCCAATATTCATGGGAGGTCATGGGAACTGTAAATTATATTAAACATAAACTTGCCTAGGATTGACTCTGTTACATAAAAACAAATGACGTATTCAACTTTGTTTCAATGCGCCTCCATTTAAAGAACTGAGCGAGGAAGAAAAGTATGAGGAAGGAAGAAAATGTGTTCATTTTCTCCTCATGACAACTTCCATGAAATAAAGTGTTACCCCCATTTTGCAGATCCAGAGACAACACAGTAGGACAGATAAGCAATGGCCAACAAAACCATGACTGAAACAAAAAAACAAGTTCTCTACTGTGACAGCCATGTTGTATGGGAGAATTCAAACTTTGGAGCCCAAAAGACCCATGTTCAAACTCCAGGTCTGTCACCTATTGTTTGTGTGACCTTGGGCATGTTTTTGAACCTCTTTGTGCCATAGTCACCTCAGCTATAAAATGTTAAGCAAAGCAACACCTGCCTCTTAGACCTGTTGTCAGAATTCAATGAGGTGAAGGCTGCAGTGGCTGTCCAATCATTGTTCGTCCTTCTTTTCCACTTCCCACCATATCGCATTGTTCTCTCACTCTGCCTGTAGGTGAAGGGTTTCTGGGATCATAACATCAAATCTCCATCCTTCCTGTTGATTGGATCACTACAGAGAAGAATGGCTCAGTCAGGTTCCCAGTCCAACCAGCCCAGAGTCCTAATTCTGCCTCCCTGGCCAGCCCTTCTGTTAACACCCAGAAACCCTAACTTTCTTCATTACTGACAAGTTCCTTTAGAAAGAGATTCCAACCCAGTCTAAATCAAAATCTAGAGTTTCTAGAATCTTGGCAGCAGAGGGACTTTCTTACACATCCAGCACAGAACTTTCCCAAAATGAGTTCTACAGATCACCTGTTCCACAAGATATCAACTAGTGCAATACCAGGAGTAGTATCTCTCTCGGAGAGTCCCAGTGCCCATTTTCATATCAACTGGACCAAAAAGACCTGCAATAAAGTCATGTCCTCAGCTTTGTTTTCTCCACTGTTTCCAAGTGCTGACTATGATTTCCTGTTTGCAGAGGACCTAATAACATTTTGTAGAACAATGCTTTACAAAACACAGTTTCAAAGATGTGGCTTCAACAGTCACAACTTGGGTATGGAGATGTTTTCTAATCCACAGAGACTCTTGCTAAAACTGTGAGTTGTAGAATGCAGGAGGTGAAAGGGTGTTGACCATTTTCTAGTCCAATCCTTTCATATTACCCATGGGGAGTGTGAGGCTCAGAGACGGAAACTGAGTTTCCCAAAGTCAGCCAGTAAGCTGGAGGCAGATGTGAGACCTGAACCCAATCCCTGAGCCCCATGACAATATTCTGTCTGTAACCACAAGACCTTCTGTTTTCAGGCTAGGCCACAGATTGAAGGAAGAGGGTTGCATTGATTGATTCATTCATTCATTTACAAATCCTCTTGTATGCAAGAAAACACACTAAGTGCTAAAGACAGAAAAGCTCGGGTCCCTCCCTTCCAGGAGTTTGTACTTTAGTGTGAATTAGATAGATAAATAAATAAACAGTGAACACAATGCAGTTCTGTTCTCAGAGAGGTGTGTACAACAAAGTAGGAGAACAGAAAGGTAAGAGAGAGATTCTAGAAAGAAAAAGAGTCGTCTTACCATGTGATTCCGGTCTGGGGCGGAGGATTGGAGAGGTCATCCTAGACAGAAGACAAGTCTTGTGCCAAGGCATGGAGACGTAGAACGTGGCTAATGTGCCTCACCTGGTAACTGAGCACGGAACAGGAGGTTTATGGTGTTCCCAAAGCTTGGGATCTGCCACTTTCCTTCCTACCCTTCTTTATATGAATTCATTCACTCATTCATTCATTTGACAAAGATTAATGAACATTTATTCTGGGTTCTGAATATGTGGAATACATCAACAGGTCCTTTCCAGCCACACAGTCTCCAAACCTCTACTCATCCCCTCTTCTCACACACACACACGCTCGCTCCATAATTTTCTCGCTCTTGTCTTAATGAGGACAGTAACTGTCCTGAGTATGAGAGAGACTCCATCAATTAAAACTCCCTGTGGCCCGATCAAACTCTCCACTAGCTTTTAGAACTACCTGCCCTCCAGGCTCCGGGCAGTTCCCACAGTTCATAACTCCCCACAGCTGCCTGCTCATCCCTGGGCCTCTCCCAAGGGAATAACTGCCTTTCAGAAGGTGGCTTCTTTCCCGCTCCATGAGCGTGAGAGCATTCAGTCTCCACCCAGAGTGCCCGCTGCTGCATACTGCAGTGTTGCGGTTTCTTTCCAGAATTGCAGAAACGCTTCTTATCCCTAGGCCCAGTTCTTAATGGATCACCTGCCTCTGAGATTTACAGAAATACCATCGACCTTGAGATGAAAGATCTTCACTGTGCTCATAATAATTTCCTTTGAGGAGATGTGGTCAGAAGTATGAGCAAAGCGCTGAGCTTGGTAGTCAGAGAGAATTGAGCTTGACTTTGGAACGAATTATTTTACCTTTCTAAGATTCTACTTATTGTATCAGTAAAATGGAGAGAGTAGGATGTACCCGATAGGGTCAATGCGAGCATTAAGTACGATAGCTTGGATAAAGCGCCTGACATACAATGGTTGTTTAGTGACGATTCTAGACTTTCTTTGGTTTCAATCACACAGTGTGTGCTTCTTGACAAACTGTGAGGTCTCAAGTCTCCAAAGGCAACGAGGGGCAAAATTCTCCAAAAGAGTTTAATAATTAGCTTCTTTGACTATTTCCTTGAACTAGCAACTTATTAATGTACCTGCAAGCTAGATGTTACACTTCTTTGTGGATCAAATTACATATGCTATTTACCCATGGGGAATTCCACATTTAATTCACCATTTATTAATGAAACCAGAATAGTTACTTTTTGTGGCTATACATTAAAGGTTCCACTTCTTACAAACAGCCATGTGTCCCTGGGCTGGTAACTAAGTTCTTTGACTCTCAATTTTTGTCAACATAATAATTACATATGTCATAGAAATATCATGAAGGATAGATGAGATATACAGCACAATTTTTTAATGTGATTTCTCTAGTAATTAAAATAAAAGAAAATTAAAACTCTCCCTGCTTACCATCAGTTAGATAGTGTTGAGGAAAAAAATAAAAACAAATAAAAAGAAAAGAAAAAAACAAGAAAAACAAACACAAAAAGTTAGCTGTAAAATAAAGAAACATTCATTATGAATTTTATTACTCCAACTACTGTAAACTGTGTAGGAATCTGAGCTGCAAAGCCGCCCATTAAACTGTCTGCTCTTTCCTGTTTGAACAAGGCCCCTCTTGGGTCGTGGCTGCCTGAGCCTTCGTGGATCTGCATCCAGGAAGGAAGACGTTTCTACGGTAACCGCTGAGGCCTTCTCTGGAGGTTCCCCGGGAGAGGCCAGGGTCTGGTGCAAGTGACAAACCCCAGGTCCCTTGATAATGTACAGAAAGGTGGCAGCCATGATGTCCAGGCGCGAGCAGAATGAGAGCATTCAGGCGTGAAATCCCTTTCAATTGGTCGTTTGTTTTCCCATGGAGAATTCACTTTGTGCAGCTCTTTTGAGAAAGAGCCGATCTAGGCTCAGTGATGTATAAATAATAAATATTTCAGAAGGAAAGACATTTTTCTGACTTGGGAAGGGGGGTTGTTGGCATCCCGTCATAATTTGGGTCAAACTTTTAGAAGGCTTGAAACTGTAAGAGATCAGAGAGAATAGCCCAATGGTCTCATTTTATAAACTGGGAAACAGATCATGAGAAGGAGGGGGAAGATGGGTCAAAGTCATAGAGTGAGGTGGCTGGTATAAAAACGTATCCAATGTTCCTGATGAATAAGGGCTGCGCTGTATACCTGTGACTCTCAGGATGGAGTGCAGTAAGTACTCAGATGGAGAGTTGGACAAGAAGCAGCGAGGGTATGAAACAAGGCAGAGACAGAGCTTGAGCTGAGACTGAAGAATGAGTAAAGTTGTTCTCATTTATTTAGCATTACAATGTGCTAAACACTTTATGTCATTGTCTCATTTAATCTCCACATCAACCCTTTTAGATGGAAACCATTGCTAGCCACTTTTTTTTTTTTTTTTTGAGGAAGATTAGCCCTGAGCTAACATCCGCTGCCAATCCTCCTCTTTTTGCTGAGGAAGACTGGCCTGAGCTAACATCTGTGCCCATCTTCCTCTACGTTATATGTGGGACACCTGCCACAGCATGGCTTGATAAGCAGTGCGGATGTCCACACCCGGGATCCGAACCCGAGAACCCTGGGGCTGAAGCGGAACCTGTGAACTTAACTACTACACCAACAGGTAGTCCTGAGTCACTTTTTTTAAGAGGAATAAACAGGCTTAGAGAGGTTAAGTCACCTCCCCACACAGCTACTAGATGGCAGTGTCAGTGTTCCAACCCA